>NC_037677.1:44423655-44481155 GCF_003255815.1 Theropithecus gelada
TGAGCAGTGGTTTGTAGTTCTCCTTGAAGAGGTCCTTTACATCCCTTTTAAGTTGGATTCCTAGATATTTTATTCTCTTTGAAGCAATTGTGAATGGAAGTTCATTCATGATTTGGCTCTCTGTCTATTACTGGTGTATAAGAATGCTTGTGATTTTTGCACATTAATTTTGTATCCTGAGACTTTGCTGAAGTTTCTTATCAGCTTAAGGAGATTTTGGGCTGAGACAGTGGGGTTTTCTAAATATACAATCATGTCATCTGCAAACAGGGACAATTTGACTTCTTCTTTTCCTAACTGAATACCGTTGATTTCTTTCTCTTGCCTGATTGCCCTAGCCAGAACTTCCAACACTATGTTGAATAGGAGTGGTGAGAGAGGGCATCCCTGTCTTGTGCCAGTTTTTGCCCATTCAGTATGATATTGGCTAATTTTTTTTTTTTTAAGATGGAGTTTTGCTCTTGTTGCCCAGGCTGGAGTGCAGTGGTGTGATCTCAGCTCACTGCAACCTCTGCCTCCCGGGTTCAAGCAGTTCTCCTGCCTCAGCTTTGTGAGTAGCTGGGATTACAGGCATCTGCCACCATGCCCGGCTAATTTTTTGTATTTTTTTAGTAGCGATGTTTTGGCAAGGCTGGTCTTGAACTCCTGACCTCATGTGATCTACCTGACCCACCTTCCCAAAGTGTTGGGATTACAGGCATGAACCACCACACCCAGCCCTGACTTCTATGAATTAATTGGACTTGCATATTCCCTTTCCCTTTTTCACTGAAGTTATAGTTTATTCCTAGTCTTTACAAATTTAATATGCACTTTTAAAGCTGGTACTTTCATCTTCTTTCCCCAGAATAAAAGAACCACAGAACTCCTTAACTATTATTATTGTATCTTTCCCTCAACTTTCATGCTCTGTTGTCTTAATTTTAGGTCCACCCTGTTTCTAATGAGCCCCATTCATCATTAGTGTTGTTTCACACAGTTTGTGGTCATGAGGTTTAGATTTCCCTGCATGTTTATTACTTTTCCTGCTTGTTGCATCTTACTCTGTCTCTGTTTCTGCAGTATGTTCTTCACTAGTTCTCTCAGCATGTGTGTGTGTGTGTGTGTGTGTGTGGGTGCTCTATTTGAATGAAAATCACTTAATTTCACTCTCACTCTGGAATGCTTGTTGAACAGGGCATGGAATGTTCAGTTAAAAGTTGTTTGTTTCCAGCACATTGAAGACATGATTTTCTTTTCTTCAGGCCTCTTCTATTGCACTTTAGGCATCTGTGGTCAGTCAAGCAGATACTGGTTGCTAGGTTATTGGTCTTTTCTCCCTGGTTGCTAACTAGATTTTCTCTTTGTCTTTGACATTTTATGATTTTTATTGAGGTATATCCATGCATTCCTTTTTTTTTTCTAAGTCAGTCTTGATCTGTCGCCGAGTGTGAAGTGCAGCGGCACGATCTTGGCTCACTGCAACCTCTGCCTCCTGGGTTCAAGTGATTCTCCTGCCTTGGCCTCCTGAGTAGCTGGGACTATAGGTGCAAGCCACCATGCCTGGCTATTTTTTGTATTTTTAGTAGAGATGGGGTTTCACCATGTTGGCCAGGCTGGTCTTGAACTTCTGGCCTCAAGTGATTTGCCTGCCTCGGCCTCCCAAAATGTTGGGATTACAGGCATGAGCCACTGCACCCGGCCCATGTATTCATTTTTACTTTTTGTGCTCAGAACTACTTGTGCTTACTCAACCCAAGGATTTATATTTTAATAATTTCTTTAAAATGACAAATCTCTCAAATATGGCTTCTCCTCCTTCTTCATTCAGAAAGCTCTCCTTTCTGAATGCCCATCAGCTGTGTGTCAGCTCTTATTCTTTTCTCAAGTTTTTGAGCCCCTCAAGGTTTTTAATAAAATTATTTTTTTGCATCTCTGTGATGCATTCTAAGTGATTTCCTCAGAACTATCTTCCACTTCACTAATTCTCTCCTCACAGGTGTTTAACTTGTGTTTAACCTGCCCATTGAGTTTTTAATTTCAATGTCTTTTAATTTTATTTTTCAGCTTTATTGAGGTATAACTGACAAATAAAAATTGTATATATTTACAGTGTACACGATAACTTGACATATCTATACATTCTGAAATGATTGCCACAATCAAGCTGGCTAATCTATCACCTAACATACCATTTTTTTGTAGTGAGAACATTTAACATCTATTCTCTTAGTGACTTTTAATATTTTTAAGTGTTTTATTTTTCGCTTACTTAATCTTTAGAAGTTCTCTTTTCTTATATGGTTTCCAGTTTCTTTAATCTTTTGAAATGTCTTATTTTATAAACATTTTCATAATGTTTTACTGACTCAAGTTTGGTGAGGGTTGGGAGAAGCTAATCTAGTTTGCCGTTTCTGCCATTTAAAAAAAAAAATAGACTTTTTTTTCCAGCAGTTTGAGGTTGACAGAAAAACTGAGTGAAATAGTTCTGTTGATTTTTACTGATTGTGTCATATTTCTTTGTGTGTTTTGAATTTTTTAAACTGGGACTTCCTATATGGCAGAATTTGTGTTTGTTGGTTTTTAATGTAGGAACCTCTGGGCTGGGAAATTGTTTCTAAGGATGGGTTTTGCTTTCGCTGTCTCTGAGACACCTGAAGTCTCAACCAATTATAAACAATTCTCATGTTACTTTCGCAGCTTAGGGATTTTAGTGACACATGGACTTCTAACCTGTGCATAATATAAGTTCAGGGTCTCAGTTTCCCTTAGGAGAGTCCTCCTCTCCTCCTTTCCTTCAGTGCTCTAGGCAGATACCAGCTTTCTTGACCTCTTATACGCTACTGGGCAGAATATTCCTCATTCTCCTTTCACGGCAGCCTCCCACTCTCAAGGATCTCAACTTTATGTAGTTCCAGTTCTGTAGCTTGAATGCACGCAATGCTTCTTCTCCTCTCTCTTTGTGGGGTGGTAAAGTGGGCTTGGATTATAATCCTGGAGGATACATCCTGAATGCCATGATCTGGAATGCTGAATTTGAAAGATCAACATCCCTAATGTCTAAATTCCTACAGTCTAAAAGCCCCAAAATCACAATACCAACAGATTAGAATCCTGAATGTTGAAATCCTGAAAGTCAAAATTCTGAGGAAGGGATTAGTGCCTCTTTTGTTCTACATAGGATAGTTGCATCATGTTAGGTGGAACTATTACCTTCATATTGTCTTTATGTGAAAATTAAGTATGGTTTAAGGAGATGCATATGGCTATGTATTTCATCTTTGCATCATTTCCAATACTGGAGGTATACATTGTATAGAGACTTCTAGAGAGTTCTAATTTGTTTCATGCATTTTTTGCAGCTTTGACTCCAGAGTGCATTATCACAGTGTTGACTGTGTGTAAGCATTGTGTGTATACATAGGAATGTTGAAACTTCTTCAATAAATGAAGAGATGTCCTTTTTGTACATCTGCCTTTGTGAAAGAGATTTCTTAAGATCTTGACTGTTTGGGTGACTGCTTATGTGGTGGTGACCCATTGTGGTTTTTTGATCCATCTCAAAAGGTGGGCCTAGTGGGAGGTGTTTGGGTGATGGGGGCTGATCCCTCATGAATGGCTTTGTGCTGTCCTCACCATAATGAGTGAACTCTCACTCTATGAGTTCATGTGAGATCTGTTTAAGATCCTGGTGCCTCCCCTCTCTCTCTTGCTCTCTCTTCCACCATAAGTGGAAGCTCCCTGAGGCCTCCCCAGAAGTAGATGCTGGTGCTGGGCTTCTTGTACAGCCTGCAGAATCTTGAGCCAAGTAAATCTCTTTTCTTAATAAATTACCCAGCCTCAGGCATCTCCTTACAGTAATGCAAATGGACTAACACACTTTCCATCCCCAGCTCACCCTTGGACCAAGGAGGAACCTATCCCAAGGCAGGTGCAGTCTCAAGACCCCTTCTCTCCAGGCTCCCCCTCCCCCACACACCAGGATGCTTGTTCAGTCCCTCTGAGCCCTGGAAAGTGGCTGTCTTGGTGAGCCTGGGCTGCTGGGCGTGGGGTGCGTGACATCCCTCAGAGTCACATGCAGGAGCGGGAGAGAGGGTCTGGGCAGCCAGGAAGCTCTTCCTGGAGAAAGTCACTGATAGCCCCAGGCCATTTAGGCTGAAGCCAGAGCTGCCTGGAAGGTAGTAGGGCCCCAGAGCTCTCTCCCGGGTCAGTTCCCCAAGCCTCCACATGAGAAACAGGGTTGGAGTAATTTAAATACTCTAAAAAAGTGACAGGCTTGCCTCCAGGAAGAAAACTCTGCATCTGTGGCTTCCCTTATTTTATGGTGCAGCTTTTCAATTTGAATCCCATATGGGGAGAGGGGCAGGGGCTCCATTTTTGGATAAAACTTTAGGCCCTCCAAAGTCGTCCTGGGCCGAAGGTAGCTGTTGTGAGGTGCTCTCAGGATTCACCATCATCCCTGGATATTTCCCATTGACCTTGGGTGACCTTGGGTGACTTTGGGCAACAGTGAGGGGTGCAGCCCGTGGCAGTCACTGACACACCTCAGCCAGCACCAAGCCTCCCACAGAGCCAGTGAGTGGAATGATCTTGATCCCTGATCTTCCCCACAGCCCTTGGCAGGGATGTTATTGCTGTTTGTAGATGACAAAGCTGAGTTCAAACAGCACTCCTGGGTTTGCACACATCCCCGGTAAGGGCAGAATGGAAAGTTAGGTCTCCGTCACCCCAAGCTGAGTTATTTTTATTGAACAGAGTTAGTGCAACAACCACAGCATTGCTCCCATATTTCCCCTGAAAGAGATTCTCAGACTTCTGGTTTTAAAAATGTTGGGGTCCAACCAGATTGACCAATCTTTTTCAAGCCTAGTCGAGAATTTGAAAAAACTACAGGGTGGGCAGAGCTAGGTTTTGTCCAGCAGCGGTTGTTGTGAGCTGGGGAGGTTCACACCCTCACTTGATTTATTACTCATTACTCATTGCAGTCCTGTGCATGAAGTGTTCATCCCTGATTGCAAATGGAGAAACTGAGGCAGGGCAAAGAAATGTGATTTGCCCTCAGCTGTGGGTGCTGAGGCAGGGCAGAAGCCCGGGCTTGTGGCCTGCAGTCTGGGCTGAGGAATGCTCCTAGGGCCCACGTTCTGCCCTGGTTAAGGATCTGTATTGGGGCTCCACTCTTGCCCGCATGAGGGCACGAGAAGCAGATAAGAATTCTGTAAGGGCTTTTGGAGCCCCCAAACCCTGAAGATGGTAAATGCCCTTCCCTACAATTCACTTCCAAATACAAACAACACCAAATGCCAGCGCAGGAGGCCCCCTGAAGCACTGATTTTCCTCCCGTGCACTTCTGGGGTTAGGCTTTTTTTACTTAGGTATCTAGTGTGAAATCGTTAAATTATTTAATATTCGATGCCTGTGCTTTGCTGGTACTCCACTTGCAACCTCGGAGTGTCCACTGTGTACCCCTTATGGGGGTTTCAGGAGCTCCTTGAAGATGGGGAAATTGAGGCCCAAATACAAGTATGGTCCCGGGCATAGAGGGTGCCCACTCTGTCCCCTCAGGAGGCCTCCTTTCCAGGGAGGGCGGGGCCAGACCCTCCCAGCCGTTGGTCACCATCCCCACCACCAGGGCGGGAGCCATTGCCCTGCAGCTGCTGCCTGTGGGGTGCTGGGCCAGTGTGGTCCTCTGCTCCTGGCCCTAGGGGCGCTAGCGGCCAGGGACAAGGCACAGAAGGAGAAGCAGCTGGTGTTGGGGATGAAACACCTGTTGTCCTGGAGGAGCACGACCATGCGCTCCCCCACCCACACTTGGCTGCATGTGGGACCCTTTCCAGAGGGGTGCCGACCCCAGCAGGGTCACCAAGGACCAACGCCCCCACAAGCAACACTGTGTGGTGCCTCCAGCGGGAGGGGGTGCTGGGCTGCCTGGTGGGTCGGGGGAGGGGAGATGGAGGGTGGGTCTGGAGTTGGGGGTGTGTTGGGGAGGGGAGAGGGAAACGGACTGAGAGAAGGGGAGCAGGAGTGAGGCCCCCTCACTGGAGGGCAGGAGCACTACCCCCGACCTAATGCTTTTCTTCCTCCGACCCAGCCTCCCTGGCCTTACCCTCATTTCCAACCCTGCCCAAGGACGAGTGCTAGGGGCCACGGCCTCCTAACAGCACCGACTGCCGCCCTTTTCCTCCAGGGTCTCCTCCGTGCCAGGCTGGAGAAGGTTTTGACAGCCAAGCTCAGCTTCACAAGTTCAAGCTCCGGCATCTGCAGGAGACCCCTTCCTACAACAAGGTCCAGCATTAGCACAGGTGAGAGGGCCTGCGGTGCCGGGAGGCAGTCTGCCGATCCACACTGGAGGGAGCGCTCCTGGGGAGGACAGCTGGCTTTGACTGGTCCAGATGCATTTCCCTTGGGCTCCCTGCAAGCCAGTTTCCTGGCCTCAAGCCTGGGCTGGGGGAGGCCTGTGGGGGAGAAGCCTCTAGGGCAGCCGCTCTGGCTCCAGGGCTGTTTCTGAAGGAGCTGGGGTGGGCGTCCCAGCAGCCAGCATGCAGGTGGCACAGGGTGGGTGCTCTGTTTCCGAGTGATCTAGCAAGCCCCAACTCTCTCCTTTCCTCTCCCTGTTCCCCTCACTCCTTTACTGCTCATTTCTTGTTTATTTCTAAGAGTAAGTCAGGTAAGGGCTCTGTTCTCAAAGGCCCTGATTTGGGAAGACAAGGTGGAGAGATAGGCTCTCCAGGAGCCATGGAGAGGCAGGGTGATTGCCCGTTTTGGGGAGGGTCTCAAGGGACAGAACTGGATGCCTAGGAGGCAGGTGTCCAAAGCGGCACTGCACTCACTCTTCCATGCTCATGGGGCAACACTGGAGGCCAGAGTTGTCCCCAGAAAAGCTCCTGTCGTCTGAGCTGGCCTTGAGAGGTGCACAGACATTGCTAGGCCCAGGAGGGACTCTAGGAGGAGAACAGCATGGACAAGGAGGGCACTGCTGGAATGAGTGGTGAGCCAAGGGTCATCACAGAAGGCCAGGAATGGGAACAAAGAAGTTGGATTTTATTCCACAGGCAACAAGGTAACATAACCCATGGGAACTACAAAAAGTTCAAAGGAGAGGCAAGAAAGACACCCCTGATAGCACCACTCAGGAGCAACTGTCATTAACATCTAGATGTATTTCCTTTCAGTCTTTTTTCCTATAGTTTTTCATGGTAGATTATAGTTTATCTATCTATATATTTTCATTTGATGTCTTAATCCAATCATTTTCCCTGTGAAGAATTCCTTGGATCACATAATATTGCATCAAGTGGGTGTATCATAATTTACTTAACAACAATTTTCTATTTTCTCCTGTTATAAATAATGCCACTGGACATTTCCATGCATGAAATCTTTCTCCCCTTCCAATTTACATCAGCTTCTTGCAAGACTTCCCAGCTCAGAGGCCTTTCACCTTCCACCTCCCTGCTTGGCAGCAAGCTTTTCTTGCACCTGCATCTTATTTCTCAGGGGCACTGTGTGTAGCTTTTATTCTCCTCTTTTGGGAGTGAGGGGTAAGCTCATGGCAGGGGTGCTGTGTTCCCAGGTAAAATCCACAAGTTCCTTGGATCTACCCCAGAATCAGAAGGAGGGAGCCTCCTCTTGGTCAGAAACATGCCTCTGGCCTCCCAAAGCTGGCTAACTTTTGATGTCACCCAGACGTAAGACAGGGAGGGCCTGGACCTTCTGATCTGGGGGCTAGGGGAGCAGTGTTGTGGAGCACCCAGGACCTGCCAGACACCACTCCTGATGCTTTTGCATGCTTTATTTCAGAGGAGTCTCCTCCAGCATATCTGGCTCATTTACAGGTGTGGGGGGGGGTCACGGTTGGGGGGAGTTCCCAGATACCTCACACACAGGTGCTGGGGGGCTGGGAACTGTCAGCCACTCCCCTTTGTCACTCTTTCGGTGGTGCCCAAAGCAGAGCATCTGGATCAGCACATAGTCAAATATCTTTCACTTTAAAGATATTTCTATTTAGAAATAACTTCAAACTTACAGAAAAGCTATGAGAGTGGCAGATAACTCCCACGTGCTTTTGATCCAGATTCACCAATTGTTTATGTTTTTGTCCCATTTATTTTACCATTCGTATTCTCTCGCCTCTCCCTTCCCCTTTTTTCCTCATCTCTCCTCTCCTCTTTCTCCTTCTCCTCCCCTCCTCCTCTTCTGTCTCTCCTCTCCCCTCTCTCCAGACACATATGTGTGCACGCACACATACACAAGTATACATTTTTTTTCCCCAAACAGTTGAGAGTAAGTTGCAGGCATCATGCCCCTTTGCGCCTAAATATTTCAGTGTTTTTCCCAGGCACAAAGGCGATCTCTTAGAGAATCACAGTACAGTTATCAAAACTGGGAAACTTCACATTGACACAATACTGATTCACATTCACACTTTGCCAGCTCTCCCCACACTGTCCTTAGCAGTTCTCCTGCCTGCCTGTCCAGGCTCCCATGCTGCATTCGGTCATCTACCCCTATCCTGCAGCTGCGATAGACCCCCGACTTTCCTCAGCCTTCATGACATTCACAATTTGGAGTTCACAGAACGTCTCTTGGTTTGGGTCGGCCTGATGTTTCCTGAGGCTCTGGGTGAAGCATCTGTAGCTGATCACATCAGGAGGGACATATCTGTCCCGAAATCCCTGGGTAGGGTGGTCGACTCCAGGTCCCACTAATGTAAGCTGCTTTTAACCCCTTTGAGCTCAGTAAGTAATCTGAGGGGAAATCCTTCTGAGATTATGCAAGTATCCTGTTCCTCATCCAACTTTTGCCCACTGTTTTAACCTCATTGATGAGTTTTGACTGAATGCATTATTACTATGAGGGCTGCCAAAGGATTTTCTGACTCCGTCACTCCTACATTTATTATCGGCATTTACTGGAAGGAAGAGCCGCTCCTACTTATTTATTTACATCAGAATGGACTCATGGAATTTTGTTTTATTCACTAGATTATAATCCATTAGCCTCATCATTTATTTTGATGCTCAAATATTCCTGGTCTTGGCCAGGAGCTGCTGTGAGATAGTGCTGGTGGCCTTTTGACAGGCTCCCATTGCCTTTGTCCATGTCCTTACCTCCTGGCACAGCTCATTGTGTACGTTCCGTATCCTGGCTGGAATCAGACCTCCCTCTGAGGAGTCCTGTCCTTCTCTTCCTTCCTTCCTCCTCCTGATTTTAAACTCTTCATTCTGAAATAATTTCAAACTTATGTAACATTTGCAAATCTGGCCCTTGTTGCAGTGGGGAATATTATTTAGAAGCCAATGAGCCCTTTTTGTGCATATTGCATTTGGAGTATCATTTGTATGATGTATTTATTTTAAATTTATCCTTGTGCACATAAGAATACTGGGTTTATCATAGTGCTACCAAGTGTCCATTTAAATTACACTTTTGGTTACCAAAGTGAGGCAATTGATAGAAAAATGTGAAGTCAATAGTAGACCTTAGATACAAAGATGGAGTGTGGCTGAAATCAGAGAATGCAAATGAGTAAAACCAAGAAAACCTGAACCGCATCGTGCTGGACTTGGGTCTGAACACCAATGGGCTCTTCGGCATCCTTGCAAACCACTGAATGCCCAACCTTGGGAATGTTGGCTTGGGCTTTGAGAAGCAGCTCATCCATGCCAAGGCATATGAGTTTAATACTCTCAGCAAGCATATGAGGTTTACCAGTATTACTGCTATTGTACAGATGGGGAAACTGAGGCACAAAAGGCCAATCAATGAGGCGGGGCACCTTGGTGCTGTAGGAACTCAAGTTTATAATGGCAATCAGGGATATTGTTCTCTGGGTTCCTACTTTGCGGTATGGGATGTTAGATTGCACAAATTGGAGATTTTTTTCTATTGCTAATATTCAAAGATAAAATGTTTATTGGGGTTGTCTTTCCATTGCAAATGTGCACTGGCTTGGAAGCAATGACTTGATCATTCAGTTTGTCTGAAGGGGAATTGGTAGGTACAGTCATGTGTTGATTAATGATGGGGATACTTTCTGAGAAATGAATCATTAGGTGATTTTGTTGGTGTGTGAACATCATTGAGTGTACTTACACAGACCTCGATGATATAGCCTACTACACACCCAGGCTACACACTTGTACAGGCTTTTGCTCTCCTGAGTACAGCAAGTGGTTGAAAACACAATGGTAAATATCTGTGTCTCTAACCATATCTAAACATAGAAGAGGTGCCGTAAAATTATGGTATTAGGGTAGGCTCAGTGTCTTATGCCCTGTAAGCCCAGCACTCTGGGAGGCTGAGGCAGGTGGATGGCTTTGAGATTAGCTTGGCAACATAGCAAGACCCCATCTCTACTGAAAAAAAAATGAGCTAGACATAGTGTTGCACACCTGTAGTCCTAGCTACTTGGGAGGCTGGGTGGGAGAATCACTTGAGCCCTAAGCTGGGGTCAATTTGGTTCCTCTCATGTGGAATTGAATCAATTGTCATTTATACCAAGTCGTATGAATTTAATGTTCTCAGCAGGCCTAGGACATTTATACCATTATTATTACTATTATACAGCGAGGAAGATGAAGGTACACAAAGGTCACTGAGCTGGTAAGAGCCTGAGCCAGAGTTTGAATCCAGGCAGTGTGGCTGCTGGCATCCTGTTTAGCTCCTACCCATTTGGCACCTGGTGCAGAGTTAACACGGGGTAGCACACAGCTCGGTGCCTGACTCCTGGTTATGTTACTCGTGGCCATGAGGCAAAGAAAAGGTGGGACCACCTGGAAGGCAGGAGTCGTTCTTGGTTGGCCAGTAAAGCTTTGCCTGTGAGGCCAGGAGTGGTGTGCAAGGACTGGGGCACAGGCAGAGGGAGCTGGGGTGCAGGGCAGGGTCAAGTGTGGATGGTCATACTGGGCCCCCTCTGATGCTCTCCACTGCTGTGCAGCTGCCCTTGGGGCTGTAGCATCTGCCCCAGTGGGAGCCACCTCCAGACATCACCCCCAGCCAGCCCAGATGTCTGAGGAGTGTGAGACGCAAAGTGGACTTCTGGGACATTGGCTGAGTCTTCCCGCCACCCACCAAGCTACCAAGTCAATTACTGCAAGGGTCAGTGTGTCTTCCCAGTGGGCCACAAGACCAATGCCTCCCATCACACCTCCCTCATGTCCTTCCTCTCTCACTTCAAGTGAACCCTGACATCTCCAACCCATCTTATGTCCCCAACAAGCTCCGCCCCACCAGACTCCTTTACTTGGACTCACAGAAGATGGTTGTGCTGAGGCAGTGTGCAAACATGGCACTGGAGTGTGTGGCTGTGGTGACAGTCTCACCCTGGCATGAACTTCTCTTGACTTTTCATGACTGCTGAGTAGGGTGAGCAGTGAGAATGGTGTGGGAAGAAATGATATCCACTTGGGAGCTCAGAGCACCAGATCTCATTTAATGATGACATTGAGGTCCCTGTGTGATCTTGGGTGAGGTGTAGTTTCTCTCTAAGCCTCGGTTTATCCATCCTGGAATGGTGCTAGCTGAGGGGAGGTATGGGGACCAGTTTAGGCGGGACTGTTGCCTCCTGTGTTATTCTATCCCATAAAAACTTACAGCTGGGTCCCCAGGGCAACACTGGCCCAGCACAGAGACAGCCCTTGGTATTTATTGAATGAATAATGAATGGATCAGAGGTTTCTCTTGTCATTCTTTTTCTTTTTAAGTTTTTTTTCCACTTAAAGCCCAGTGTCATCATATCTAGCTATTCCTCTCACAAGGCTATGTCCTGTTTTTAAGGCAAGAGGAAGAGTTTTATAGCTTTATTACCTTCCCCAACCTCCTTCCCAGCTTAGGTACAGAAGTCCTGGTTTGAGGGCAGAACATAAACTCTCCTGGCTGGCTGACTGGAGATGGTGGAACTGGTCAGCTTTAGCAGGTGATCAGCAGTGGAATTTATAAAGCTTAGGGAAGCAGGTCACTGGCAGAGCTGAGACCCTGCACAGCTGGAGGCCAGTGGCACCTGTGTTTCTGTACCACTGGGACAGAGTGGTGGAGGGAAAAACCTTTTTAATCTTCACTCTTCTTGACGACCCCCTTGGAGCCCAAGTGAGACCATTTGAGATCTAATGAAATCAGAACAAGAGCCCTGCCATGCCAGTAAGCTACCACTCTCAATCAGGTAGTGGAAATAGGACAATTTCCTGTCATCCATTGTGGATGTGTGGTACTGCTTAGATTAAAGTGAAACAAACCCATCCATCCATCCATCCATCCATCCATCCATCCAAATTATGGTGAAGACATTGAAGATGTTTATAGCAAGATGTTCAACAACATTGTTTGATTCAAAAAGCTGGTCACAGAAGTCTTCACAATATGATCCTATTTTTGTTTACAACTATTTGCATGGAAAAAACACCAGACAGAAATACATTACAGTCAACACTGGAAAGCTTTTCTCTTGTTAGTAAGATCTTGTGTGGTTTTTATTTTCTTCTTATTTAGCTATGTTTTCTACATTTTCTTCAGTGAAGATATATTAATTTTATTTAAAAGAAAAAACCCAACTGATGTAAAAAGAGAGCAGATGTGTTCTGTGTGTTCTTTGGATCTGACTGGGAGACAGGGGTGTCCACGGCGGGAAGGTGGGGAGAGCCAGGCAGGGGCATCTTCAGGCTTCACTTGCCAGGTACTGGTGGGCATGAATGAGGTTCTGGTGACCTCTGAGGCTTCACCCAACTCAGGACTCCTAGATCAACCTAAGGTGCCATTCGAGGACAGCCTCTCGGTGCCCTGTGGACCTAGGGTGTGGGGAGGTGAAGGCAGTCCCGTCCCAGCCCTACGTGAACCAAGGATATGTTCAAAGTTCCACGTTTGGACCTGGCTGTGTCCCTGGCCACCTATCTGTGTGACCTTAGGAAAATTCCCTCACCTCTGTGAGTGGCAGCCTTCTCACCTGCGAAGAACGGGAAATACCACATCTCTTAAAGGGCTTTTGGGGGAATAAACGGCACAGTAAGCAAATAGAAAGCAAGAGACACTCCTCTCTAGTGAGGAGATGAGATAAACACTAGTTCACATAAAAGCCAGCCAAGAAGATTGTGTAGGGCTGGGCTGGGGGCACCCGGGAGCTGATTTTGCCAGCCCTCCTTTGCAGTGCCGAGGCCTGGCAGAGAGCTGGTGTTAGGAACATGTCTGCTACTTAATGAAGATGAGGGGGAGGTAACAGGACCACAGGAATGAATCTATAAAAGCACAGGCTGCTGGCAGCAGCAAAATGGGAATAAACTCCTTAGTGCACCTGCGGAGCCTGCTGTCCCATCACTACGCAGGTGCCCCACAGCAGGACACCCCTGGGAATGCCTGGGACCCTCTGACCTGGCAACAGTTTGTTGACTGAATAGATGGCAGCACATGCAAGACGCACTTTCTTCCAATAATCCCAGGACCATAAGTAGGAGTCAGAAAAGCCCGCTGCTCGCCTCAGCTCCCCTCTGGGTTTTTGTGTGCCCAGGACCAACCCCAGGCTGAGCCAGGGAATCCCAGAGAGGGGAGTCCGCCACTTCTTCCTGGGGCTCTCTGGGCTCTCTGTGGTCAAGGGCAGTGAGTGAGGAGCCTGATATGGGCCTGCAGAGCCCAGCTCCACTTGTGGCAGTCTCAAAGGTCCTTCCACCTTGTCTGCTGTTGACACAGCCTCCCCCAGTCCTACTATCTAGTGCTCCTTTGATGATGGTGAATTCTGGAAGAAGCCTCACCTGCAGACCTGGGGAGGGCCACAGGATTTAGAAGACTTTCTGAGAAAACACACAGGTGAAGGCCAGCTGTCCTGCTGGATGCGCTCCTGGACTGTGTGGCTTTCTTGCAGATTTCTTTCCCCCTTCTTCCTTCTTTGGTGTCCCAGGGTTGTTTTGTCCTCCTCTAGTCCCTTCCTAAGTAGAAACAAAGACTCAAAAGAGCCAGGAGCTGAATGCAAGGCGGGAATAAAGCGAGGCTGAAAAGCCAGGGATGCAGGAGGGCAGCAAGGAGGAGGGCCCCTGGGGGGCAGATGGGTGAGACGGGCCCTCCTGGGAGATGGCAAGGAGGGGGTCTCTCTTCTTGGGTAGCCAGAGAATCAGTGCTGTGTGCTACCTCACCCAACTGGTGGAGCTCTGATGTTCCTGCCACAGGGACCTTGTGGGAGAATGGGGCCTTGGGGGCTGAATCCCACCCTCGCCAAGACTAAAAGGGCCGAGGAAGTTGAGATTGTCATGTGAGTGGACACACAGCCACTGCCACACAAGAAACTAGGAAAAACATCTGTGTCACTGATGACAAATGGAAGATGAAAGCCTTATGACATTAAACGCTCTCACAAGTCATGAACCTTTCAATAAGAAAACAAGCAAAGAAGAGGAAGTCCCCCCACTTTGCCCCGGCACAAACAACTTAAAAGAAATACAATATAGTCAATATATGTATGATAAACTCTTTTAGCCTGTAAAAATGGAAAAAAGAAAAAAACCCTGAGATAAAGCAAAATGCCTTTTTGTGTGGCTTGTCAAATCCTGGCACCTGGCATGTGGGGAACTTCCACGATCCACAAGGTCCCTGGGTTTTGGATTGCTCTCCAGGAGGGCGGACATCCTGCCCCGGTGGTGGGCTCAGAGCCAAAGGCAAGGCGGATAAATAAGTGATGGGATTTCTGGGCACAGAGAGGCAGCTGGGATTACGGTAAATGAAACCTGAACATTAAGGCTCCCACTCACCACTGGCCCTGCACAGGTGGATACTCCAAATGATCTCCTTTTGTGCACCCTCACTATAGTTTCATTATGGTCCATTAAACAGCAATAATTAAAACAAAATATATTGGATTTGTTTGTCCTGGACTTTGTAAGGAAATGAGATTTGCAATGGTGTTGGTGCACAGTTGAGGACTACAGGACTTGTAATTAGTAGGGCAATTAAGGAGATGTCGCCTTTTTACTGCGACAGTGCACTTCTCAGGGATAATGAACTCTCCTGGTGGAGGGGAGTCTGGCTGGGGGTAGCCACGGGGACCAGGGGCTGCCTATTGCTGGTCCAGCCAGTGGGGGAGCTGGGGCTCATTTATGTAACAAAATGCTGCATGCCAGATGCTGTTCTAGAAGCCAGGGTGCACTGTGGAGCTTGCATGCGAGCACTGAGACAGACACCAAGCATGTGCCAATAAAGCATTTGAGAAGGACTTAACAGCTAAGCAGGAAACCAAAGCAGGAATAAAGGTGGAGAGTGGTGGGGACGAGAAACGGGCTTCTATCATCTCAGAAATCTTCTCTTAAAGAGATAACTTTAAGCCGAGATTGGGATGAAGTGAGGGCCAGAGTCTTGAAGGCCACCCAGGGGCAGCTTTCCAGACAAGGGGAAGGGCAAGGAGTGGTGGGAAGGTGGGTGATGGTGTCTGGCCAGGCTGGGGTGGGAACTGGGTACAGGAAGGGTTTTTTTCCCCGATTGCTCCTGGTGTGATGCAGAGTGTGAGGACACCCCAGTGACCTCTTGCTCTCTACCCTGTGACACAGAGGGCAGACCTTGTCTCCACTAATTTGTTCAATAAAGGCCCTCTCTCCAGGCTGTGTACCTCAGCTGGAGCTGGAGGCAGAGGCACCTGGGAGGGCATATTCTTGAGTTGGAGTTCATTGTGAGGTCCAGGGCACATCTCCAGCTTTACCTGTGGTTTCCACTTAAAGGAGAAGGGGTGCCCGGCTCCTGTGGGGCTAGGGAGGTAGAATGAACTCCATCATCTGTCCCTTCATCCATCCATTTGTTCATTCCTCCTTCCTCCTTCCATCCACCCACCTATCCATCCATTCTCCAACCAGCAGGCATTTGCAATTTCTGAGACCCCAGGCTGTTTCAGGGCCTTAGTAGGAGCAGGAACACCCAGATAGATCGGTCCTGGCTCCTGCCATCCACTTGAAGCGGTCTCTCCAGTGGAAAAGGAGCTACTCTGCAGTTTGGTGCCACCTGGTGGCAGCTGTTGGCTCTGGCTGAAATCAGTGAGGATGATTCTGGGCTGGGTGGCTCTGTGCAACTTCAGGACAGCAGCAGCTGTTTCAGAAAGTACCAAGTGGGTTAATGCTTCTTCTCAGCCCAGTCTGAGGAAGTTGAGCTGGGAGAATGCTGGGAAGGCAGAGTTCCCTCCCTGCCACCACTTCCCTTTTCCCACGATTGGTGGCAGGTTACCTGGTTTCCCACCATTTACCCTGTTCTCCCTCGGAGGCAGCGGTTCCTACTCTGAATTTACATTTAAATGGAGTGTATAGTTCTGTCCAGTGACCCAGAAAGTATGGTCACTGAGGAGTTTCTCTGTAGGGCTGTAGGCAGAGAGTCCCATCTGCTGCAGACAGCCGTCTGAGACCGTGGGTGGAGCCAAGTGGGTTCAGGGGAGGCTCTGAGGACCACCATATGCCACATGCTAGATGACCCTGCCTGGGAGAAACAGCCAGCGGCCTTGACCTTGACATCTTTACTATCTGAACTTGTGAGTGTCTTTTTTCCTGGCCACGGAAAACAGACCCCTGACCTGATGCCTGATTGTCCTAGGACCTGCCTCTACGGCCTTCCAGCTCCACCCCAGAGACCTTTGACCTTGGGCTACCTGCTTATGACATCTTCCTCCAGCCAACCTCTTTATTGAAGCATCTATCTGGAGGCTCAGGGCTTCCCTACAGACCTCTGTCCCTGGCCTGAGTCCTCACAAAAATGTCCAACATCTCAGGCTGTCCCTCAGACCCTGCCTGACTCTAACTTTGCCACCACTGACTAGAGTGGCTGACTCAGAGGCCTGTGGGATTAGCATGATGAATGTAGTTTTCCATGTGGAGCTATGCTCATGGGTGTTTCACCATCCACAAGGATGGGCCACTTGGTTAAGGAGGGGACGTTGAAGGGTGCTCAAGGTGGAAGTGAAGCTGAAGAGAAAAATACTTGCATGCCACTGGTCACTGATGGGCTTTCACAGAAATGGGAAGCAGTGTGAGTAAATTGAGGCATCTGCAAAATGCTTATTCTTTGATCAAATCATTTATCTACTGAAAGTTTGTTTTAAGAAAATAACGAAAATTAGCCCAGTGAATTTTTGTATTTTTCGTACAGATGGGGTTTTACCATGTTATCCAGGCTGGTCTTGAACTCCTGGGCCTGCCTTGGCCTCCCAAAGTGCTGGGACTACAGGCATGAGCCATCGCTCACTGCTAGTTTTAATTTTTTGTCTTATGTGCTTCCTTAAAATTTTTTTAAACATTTAATTCATTGATTGATTGATTTTCCTTTAGACAACTTTTTCTGAAGAGCATAATAAAAGGAAAGTCAGCCATAAACAAACCACTTAAAAAAATCCATTCAGGGATTGTAAGTTCAGCTGCCTTCAGACATGAGACAGAAAGTATCCTGGTGTGAGGGGTGAGACGTTCCAAGGGACCAGGACCTCGGCCAGATGCAGTCCCTGCAATTGTTTTCACATTTTAGAAAATATAAAACAACGCTAATACTGACACTGGCCAAACAACACAACTCTCACCCTGGCTGGACAGCCAGAAGGTAACCTTTGCCCAAAGTAAGAAATGAGGGTCCCCTCTCCTTCACCCCTTCTGCATTCCTACCGCCCAAACTCCAGACACAATTTTCTGGTTAAAGGGGTGAGGCCATGAGAGCCAAGGCAGGTGCGCCTGGGAGAGCCATCGTAGGGAATGGGGAATAGGCATTACTTGGACACAGCAGAGTTCAGCATAGGTGTTGCCAGACAGAGGCTGGACCTGGGTGGGGACAGGCAGGAGGAGAAGGAAAAGGAGGAAGAGGGACAGCAGGGAGGGGAGAGAGAAAGGGATGAGGAGAGAGGGAGAAGGAGTGGGAGGGAAGGGAAAGAGGAAGGGAAGGAGGGAGTGGAGGGGAGAGTAGGCAGAGAGGGTGGGAAGAAGGGAAGAGGAGGAGGAGGAGAAAGAAAAGGAGGGAGGAGAGTGAGAGAGAGAGAGAGAGAGAAAGGGGGGCATTTCAGGATTGAGGACAGATATGCAGATGTGGAAGGGCTGTCCTGCCTCCTCCGTTTTCTGAAAGGCCGTCACACTTGCTAATCACCACCACCAGCTGTGGAAAATGTTACCATTTCATGCAGCAGTTCTTCCATGATGGGAATCCTTTTGGCTTTGCAGATGGGAAAAATGATGCTCAAAAAACTAAGACAACCCAAGAGCTGGAAAGCAGCAACAAGGATTTGGGACATGAAGCCCCATATCCATTCTATGACTTTGGCTGCAGCATGGGGGGAGAGTAGCCATTGGGAAGGTTTGTGGGTGCAGTCAAGAGAAGCAGGCTAGGGAGAAGTGCCTTCCCACTGCTGCAGCCTTTCCAGTAAGACTGGACAGGGTGTCCACCTGGCCCGCACACCACGTATCCCCATGACCATGTAGGAGGTGACTCTCCAAAGGCCCTTAGCAACCTTTAGTAACAGATACGGGAAAGAAGAGACGATTGATTGTCCCTCTTTAATTAATGCGATTATTCAAGGCCTGACTTGTCCCAGAGAGCACTGAAGGACACCAGCCCAGCACTGCAGGGAGGCACTGGCTTTGTTCGCTGTCTGAGGCACTTATCTCCAAATGCTTTGTTCACAGCTATGTCCTCTGTGACTTGAAGCTGTAGATCTTGTCTTATTAATGTATGCATTGAACAGATCTTTATTTTATGCCTACTAGGTGCCAGGCACTGCTAAGCCCATGCTGACCTGCTGTTTACAGTCAGCATTTACAATCTAGTTGGGGAAATAATATCGGTAAACACACATACACAAACACACACAAATATTATATTAAAAGTTTTAAGGATCATGAAGGAAATGATATCTCTTTTCTTTTGTCCCCATGTAAGGCTGGCATGAACAGGGTTCTCAGTGAGCGTCTATTGAAGAAATGAATGGGGAAGGGAGAAGAAGAATATGCAGGCTACAGGAGGGGCCTCCATCCTCCGGCAAAAGGGAGGCCTGGTCCTGAGCTGGGCTGGTGCGGCTGGGGAGTGAAGACGCCATGGCCACCCTGGCTGGCTGGGACTCCCTAAGCCCAAGCTGCCAGGGCTGAGGGGCTGCCTTGGACAGCTGAGGTCCCCTCCAGGGCTGCATCCAGGGGACCTGCTGCCTGTTGCTGGAGGTCTCGATTTGGCAAGCTTTGTTACAATGGCTGTATGAGGCCCTCCCAACACCCCAAACTCCCCAGGTCCCCAGGTACATCTGCTGAATGTTACCTGACCACAGAACCAGGGCTGCATAGCTGTTTGAATAATGGATGAGGAGGCGGATGGATCAGTAGGCAAAGGGGCATGCCCCCTGTGTATTACCTTGTCTCTTGCTAGGCTGGTCTGTGGAGGGTGTGGGCTGATTGGGGATGGGGCTGAAAGGTGGGAATTGCCTGAGCCAGCTTTGCTTAGACAGCGGGCAATTTCATGAAATAAAAATTTCTGTTGGGATCTAAGAGTGCTCGGAGAGTCTGCTGTTGAGTGAGGCTGAGGCCATGGGAAGGAGAGGGAGGCAGTGCCCCACCCCTGGGAAATGTGCTGAAGAGTCCCTGTTATAGCCTGGCTATGCCAGGCAAGGTGATGGCCAACCAAGTCACCAAGAGCAGAGCAGTGAGATGTTGGGGAGGGCCAGAGGGCAGTCCTGGTGAGGTGGGACCAATGTGGATGGGAGTGGGCTGGTCAGGTGGGGAGACAGAGCGCCCTGCAGATCCAGGATTGCAAGAGCGTGACAGTGAAGTCACAGCTGAGAAGTACTCACTGTGTGTGTCTTTGTGTGTATGAGAGAGTAGCAGGGAGAGAGAGAGAGGAGAGAGAGGAAGAAGGGAGGGAGAGAAAGAGAAAGGGAAAGAAAGAAGGAAAGAGAGAAAAGGAGAGAGAGAAAGAAGGAGAGAAAGGAGAGACAGAAGGGGAGAGAGAAAGAAGGAAAGAAAGGAGAGACAGAAGGGGAGAGAAAAAAGGGGAGAGAGAGAAAGGAGAGAGACAGAAAGAAGGAAGAGAAAGGAGAGAATGAGAGAGAAAGAAGGAGAGAAAGAAGAGAGAGAGAGGGAGAGGGAGAGAAGGAGAGAAATAGCAAGAGAGAGAGGGAGAGAAAAAAGAGGAAGGGAGAGAGGGCTGGGAAGAGAAAGAAAGAAGTGGTGAAAGGAAGAGAGAGAGATGGGGATAGAGAAAGAGAGAAAGAAGAGAGAGTGATGGGGGGCAGCAAGAATAACCTACTGATGCCTGGATCAAGTACTGACAGGCAGGCCTTGTCAATAGGGAGGTTTAAGAGGCCAGACTTGACCCCAAGTTCGCCTGGTTGAAAACCCGTACCCCTCCTGCTGCAGCTATGTACATAATGCAAGTCTCAGAAATGGAAAAGATTCATTGTGTTTACTAATTATTCATGTAGCAAACTTACTTCATTCCTTCCATAGTCATTTCCATTAAATTCCACACATTTGTTGAGCACTTAATATGGGCAATCAAATGTGCATTTTGTTTGAGGGAAGCCATGTCCTATTTAGGAGGGAGCAGCCGGGGGTGTTGTGCTGGGGATCAGGAGGACTGGCCGCCAACCCTGCATTTGCTGTTCCCAGTCCCCTCTCCATGTGCCACAGCTCCATTCAAGTCGTATGAATGCACCCAAAGAGCTTTGCACCCAAGAGCTGACCTTGAAAGCTATTTTATTTTCTAGAGGTTTATTGGTGAAACAATTTAGACTTGGAGACTGAGATCTTTCTTCTATTTCTGGTCGGTCCCAGTTTGAGATTTCCTTAGATTGATTTAGTTTTCTTATTAGCAATTCATTACTGCATGTTAATAATAGCTAGACTTACCAACTAAATACTTATAAAAGTATTTTGCTCCAAGTCAGTGACTCCAGTGAGTCAATTAGAGCAGTCTTGGATGCTGGGATCTTAGAAATTGAACCTGTGGGTGTACCCAGAGGAGGTCTCCCAGACCAATGTGGGGTCCAGCCCCTCAAGATTGTCCCATTAGGAGGCTGATGGCTGATGCTTAGCCCTGTCATGACCCCTCGACAAGCCTCTGGCGAGAACTCTGGGACAGAGGAGATACTGTGTCTTTGGGCTCTTCTCCATTGGAAGCTGCAGGAGAGCACATAAGGACAGGAACTCCTCCCCAGGTGGAGGTGAGCTATGTTCTCAGAGCTGCCCATCCAGAAGTTCCTCTAGGGTGGTGGAGACAAGGTCCAGTGGATCCAGTACCTTTGGGTGTTGTTTCCATGTGGTACCAGTTTCCTTTCCCTCTGTGTCCCCATCTCCCTCCCTAGCCAGAATCCCTAGGGGCTGGTTCCCCAGGGCTGTGAGCTCAGATCTGCATACCCTGGCATAGCACAGAGTAGGTGCTAGATACCCGAAAGGAGGGGAGAGAAAGAAGGAGAGACAGAGAAAGGAGAGAGAGAGAGAGAGACAGAGAGAGAGAGAGAGAGAGAGAGAGAAGGAGAGAAAGAAGAGAGACAGAGAGTGAGAGAGAAAGAAGGAGAGAGAGAAAGCAAGAAGGGAGAAGGAGAGAAGGGTTGAAATGGACTGAACGAGACCCTGAAATGCTAGAAGCTGAGGACTTGGCCTTCCTCAATATACCCCTTTCTTATCCTAACACTTGACAAAAAGTCATTATTAGTCTGAAAATAATGATAGACTCACACAGAATTTATGTCAAGGGTTGGAAAGACAGATAACTGCAGGAGCCAGGGGGGTTACACAACCTGGAGAGGGGAAAGTAGTAGGGAATGGTGAGGTCTGTGACCAAGTAAAGTTGACATGCCCAATCTAAAGGCAATGGATTTAAATTTCTAAAACATTTCTATTAACTGGATAAGATGCCTTTGATCCAGCTCAAAGGACCTTTGTTTAGGTTTTCTAGCAAAATAGGTGTTTTGGGTACAGTACAACAAACCAGGCAATTAAGTGTGAAGAACAAAAAATGGTAAGGAAGTAAGTTAAGTGTGGCAGACAGGCAAGTGCGAGCTCTCCCAAGGGTGTTGTGGCTTTTGCCTGGTGGGGGACGGGGCTAATTTAGGAGACCACCAGAAGATTCAGGTGCCATCTGTAAGTTCCTAAAACAGCTCACAAGAGCATTTCTCCAGGAACGTGGCCCTAGCAGCAAGACAATAATAATAATGATAACGCCACAGTTGCAGCTGATGTTCACAGGGCAGTTGCTACGTGCTGGGCATTGTGTTCAGCACTGTCTTTAAAATTTTTTAATTTTTAAAATAGACTTTATTTTGTAGAGGAGTTTTCTATGCACTGCAGAATTGAGCAGGAAGTGCAGCGAGTTCCCATATATCCACCCCCAGCCTCCTCAACTGTTAACATTAGCACCAGAGTGGCCCATATACTACAGTGTGTGAACCTGCATTGACATGTCATGATCACCCAGAGGCCACCATTTACATTAGGGTTCATCTCGGTGTTGTGCATTCTATGAGTTTAGACAAATGTCAAATGCCATATATCTACCATTAAAATAGTTTTAACTGTCCTAAAAGTCCTTTAGCACTGTCTTTTTTTTTGTTTGTTTGTTTTTTTTGATACGGAGTCTTACTCTGTTAACAGGCTGGAGTGCAGTGGCGAAATCTGGGCTCACTGCAACCTCTGCCTCCCAGGTTCAAGTGATTCTTCTACCTCAGCCTCGCAAGTAACTGGGACTAGAAGCATGCACCACCACGCCCAGCTAATTTTTGTATTTTTAGTAGAGACAGGGTTTCACCATGTTGGCCAGGATGGTCTCAATCTCTAGACCTTGTGACCTGCCTACCTCGGCCTCCCAAAGTGTTGGGATTACAGGTGTGAGCCACTGCACCAGGCCAGCACTGTCTTTTAATCCTCCCTCCAGCACTTGATGTGGCATTGTTGTCCCATGTCACACAATGAGACAGGGAGGTCCTGAGAGAGTAAGTGACCTGCTCAAGCTCACTCTCCTGAGGACCGAAGCCTGCTTGAATGGAGGCAGGGGTGCAGACTCCGCAGGTTGTGGGCCTTCCTCCTGGGCTGTGCTCTCTTTCTTTGTGAGAATTAGGAGGCCATGGGCAACCCTCCAAGCTCTGCAGCAAACACAGGGCCAAAGGTTGAAGCTGAGCTCTAAGATCCCTGGGAACCACATGGGAATATACTTTGTCCTGTGGTCACTGAACAAGAACAGGTGAAGTTATTGGAAGTTGGCTTGCATTTGAGCAGCTACCGTGTTTTATATGACAGTAGAACTAGTGAATTATAGGGAATTTTCAGGATGATAAAAATGCGTATCTATCCCTTGTTGTATACATATATTTTCTGTTTCCAAGTCCCCAGGAAATCTGGAATTTCAATTAACTGCTATGTTCTTCACATATTCTCTCATGTTTAGCTTAGCTAAGCTAAGTTTTTTGGCAATTTCCAAAACTGCAATATAACAATAGATTTGCTGACAAGTAGAGAACATGCCATATTCACACTGAGATGTATCCACCAGGGATTATGCTAGAGAGCCTTTAAAACATTTGTAAAAATATCAAAATGACAGCACAAATAACCTGAGCCCTTCCAAAACATATAATTAGGAATTCAGTGTGGTTTTTTCCTCCCTTATACTTTAAGTATTTTACCTGCTTTACCTTGTTGCTATGGGTTTGAGCCATGTGTACTGAAATCATTTCTGCTAAGGAAAGTTTTAAAAGGGAGGTTGTGAAAATCCCTTCTGAGCACAATTAAGATGTCAAATCCAACACATATTTTTGTATTTGGCCTCAAAAGATGAGGACAGAGGTGTCTCCAAATATTTTTCCAATTTTCCTAAAACAAGCCAAACAGGAAGAAATGAATACTATGCATGGTATTTAAGACCTCAACTCCGAGCCTCCAAATCCCTACATTTTCTAAGGATTTGGAATTCTTTTCAGGAATCAATTTAAAATGATTCATAATTCAACAGAAAACAATTGAGGGCTTAGATAGATGCTCGCATGTCCAGCTTTTTATTGCTGCTCTTAGTGTTTCTGAGATGACAGTTTTCCTTTCATAGAACCAGCTTAAAATTAGAAAAATCAAACACCCATTAGAGAAAGCAGATTTACTGTGCTATTAATTGATATAGAGATGTAAAGCTTCCATCACCTGGGCAGAAGCCTAGCGCATTCCTGCAGACAGTTGCAGTGGCTAGAACCTAGGGGGTCTGCATCCCACTCACTGGGCCTGAGTCGGAGCTGTCAGCCTCTAGGAGCCAAGCCTTGAATTTTCAGCACTAAGACATGCGGCACTGGGGGAGCTGCCTCTGTAACAACATCTGCATGCCAGTCTTGAGGGGTGTGTGTTACTGTCTTCCCATTTTATTTTTAAAAACATGAACATCCTTGAAAGTTGAACTCCCCACCCTGAGCTGGGTTCTCTCTTCCCTATGGGACAGGAGGCAAAGTAGCGCACCCTGTTTAGCAACCAGGAAATGATTCTCGGGAATGCAGATGCTGTGGCTGCGGGTATGAGATGCGGAGACAAGGGGCACTGAGAACCCAGGATTGTCTCCCTACAGAGGCTGGAGGCAGCCTAGGTGAGGGCCGGGAGCGGGGGACTGTGAATCTGCTGAAATAAGACCCCCGCAGTTTTAACTTTAAATAAGCATTTCCGTCCTAGTGGAAGCTCCTCTAATGTCTCCTGCAGCTTTGATTTTGGAACACGTCACATTCCTCATTAAAGCAATCACTGTTAAAACATAAAGCAACACAGGATTTATTTCTTCATTAAACTGATGATCCGTATATGAAGCCAATTAACATTATGAGTCTGGTGAACATCAAGTGTAAAGAGGTTAGAGAAAATTAAAAGCAGTCACCTTGGTCTTTAGATAAAGAAAGTACACTTTTAGATTGTAAATTATCAGAGTGTCCAAGCGGGACAGATCGGTGAATTTGGTTAATTGGAAAATACATTTTACCGCACAAGAATTAAGGAAAAATAACCTTTTCGTTACTAAAGCCCTTTTTTAGGGGGAGGGGGACCGTAGTGAACACCTATTAGTCACCTTCTCCCGGGTGTCGGAGACATTTGGAAAAAAAGGGGGCTGGCGTCATCAAAGTTTGCCGTAGCCTTTCGTTTCTAAGGTTGTTTGGTTGTTTGTTTAGTCGCTGTTTTGCCAAGAGGAAGGAGCCCAGCCTAGCGGCTCCGGGAGAGGAGCGCCGGGCGAGGCGAGGCCGAGGGTCCCGAGCCGGCTTAGAACCCCGCGAGCTGGGTGTGTTACCGGAGCTCGGCTGGTTATCTAGCAAGGGAAGCCGCCGGACTCGCCTTGGGGGCCGCGGGATGGTTTCCGGCTGCAGCCGCGGGGTAAGAGCAGAGCGTGGGACTGCGGAGAAGGGAGTTTTGTCCCTGTTGCCAGCGCTGAGAGCGTGTCCGGAGTAACTTTCGCAGGTTTGGTCTGGGAGAGGATTGGGGTCGGTCCGCGGACGCCTGGGGTCCAGCCGGGCGGATCCCACTCCTGAGCAGCGAGGGGCCCCGGCTGGGCCCCCGGGACCGGCTTCTTTCTCCGCAGCAGCCGGGGGTGGGTGGGGTGGGGAAACCGGCGCCGCTGTCCAGGGTTCTGACCTTGCCGGGAGGCTCGGCGAGCGCTCTGTTCTCAGACCCCGGATGCTCCTGTCTCGTCCCGGGGTCATCTCTGGGCCTTAATAGGAATCTGCCTCGGTCGATGTCAGGGATGGGGAGCTGAGACTGGCGTTTGGACCTCATTGGTTTCTGGGGCCAACGCAGCACCCTGCGCTGGTCTGCTGCCGTTGAGGGTTCCCGCACAGACCCCCAGGTGCGCCTGAGTATCTTGGCCCGGGCGGCCCAGACGCTGTCCGCACCTCGCTTCACGGCCACCGGGCTCCCAGAGCGCACAGGCAGGGAACTGCTGCCTAGGGCAGGAGGGAACCCGAGGGGACTTTCGGCAGACCTAGGCAGCAAGAGGAGCTTCGGGCTCTTGTCAAGAGCTCCAGAGAGCAAGGGCCCTCTGAGGGAGACAGGGAGACAGCCAGCGCGCGAGAGCTGGTCTCTTGACCTGGGATAAGGGAGGATCAGCGCCAGGGGCTCCCAGCCCTCTTGGCATGACGTATGAACGACCCTCAGCTGCCCTACCGGCCCCCGCCTGCCACCGCACCCGCCTCCGGGACCTGCCAGCTGCTCCTCCCGGGCCGGCTGCCTGGACTCTCGGAGTCCATGGCCCCGGCGCAGCCGGCGTCTCGAGCTCTCTCCGCTCTGAACCGAGCGGGAGTTTCCTGTGATTCTTTCCCAGAGGCAGAGCAGACTCTCCTCTGGAGCGACTGAGCCCAGGAAGGGCCGCTTCACTGAAATAGGTCCTGACTTGCCTCGGCCGGCTGGAGAGGGACTGGTCTTCCTCCAGGCTGTTTTCTAAGGGGCGTCGACGGCGGCCGGGACCCAGCGCTCTGTCCCGCAGCAAGATGTTCCTCGCCCAGCGCTGGTGTCCAGCGGCGGGCCTGCCAGGCCTTTTGTTTCCGAAGCGCTGTGTCTTTAAGATGAAGGCTGGATCCCGGGCCGTGCAGGGACCCGACCCACCACCTCGCCAAGGCTCCCTAACGCAGCATTAGAATGTTTATAAAATATTCAATTTATGTTGTCTGTCCAAGAAGCCATCGTCCCAAAATAAAATCAGCAGTCTAGACGGAGCACAGACACCAGAACTTATCAACAGTTGTCTGACTTGCATCTTCTGATGCATCTTGAGTGGGTCATAATACCAACTTTATTTTCAGTGGTGCATAAATTAATTACACGCATTTAATAACCAAAATATCATTATATTCCCCCTTTAATATCATAAAGGCTTTCCGCCAGGGAAGCACTTAATAGTGCAGGGGGCCGTAACGGGCTATTATCCTGGTGTAATGCTATTACAGAACCAATTATGCGCCATTAGACTTGCTTTTTTTGCAGTTTATGTGATTTGATCCAATCCCGCGCCCCTGACTTGAAAATTTCAGCCTGGTACTTTAGAGTTTAATTTTCACCCAGGCAGAGAGAAGGGCGGTCTCTCTCCGTTGAGTGTCTGCCTCCGATGCATTTTAAAAGTAATTGCAAAGGGTCCCACCGCATATCATTTGCATCGAGAAGCGAACATAAATTCAGGGACCCCTTGCTGAGAACAAAATCAAACTTTCCTTTTGTACGATCGCTTGGAAAGGGAAGCCGTGTGCAAAGAGTCCCCCCAAAACCCATCCGGCGGCGACAATTAGCAGTGCTTTGTCAATTTGCAGCCCGGGAGTCGCCAGGCCTTTGACAAGGGCAGCCCAAACCGGGTGCTCGCTCTCGGAGAAAGGTTTGCCTCTGAGGGGACATGAGGTGGGGGGTGGGGCCTAGTGTATTTTCGGAAAATGTATTTTTTGGGGGTGATGGTGGTGGTTGTTGTATCGTTCTGTTTTAAAAGAGGAAAAACCATTCCTGATGTTTGCTGAGAAATGACGGATTTTTTTTTTTTTAACACCACGTGGGCCATTTGTAAGGCCCAATAGACCTATCCAAGTTACTCGCTGTAGACAGCGCTGGAAATAATCAGATTAAGGCCAATTATGCGTGAGATTATAAAGGCGAGTGCTGAGCGGCGGCGCGCGCTGCAGACAGACAGCAAGACATCTGGCCACTTCCCGAGTCACTTCTTTGGTCCTGCGGGCGCCAGCCGCGCCGAGCCCCGCCCGCCGCCAGCCAAGCAGGGCGTGCGGACCGGAGGCGGTCACGCTCCGGCCTCCTTGACCGCCGCCCGCCGAGGTATGCTCGGCTCTGGACCCACTCGCCGGTCCCCGAGCGCCGGGCCTTGGGGTTCGGCTGCCTTCCTGGCCTGAGCTGCAGCGCACAGATGGCCTTGCGCGCTAGCCGGACCTGGCTGCGGCGGCCCGGGTGCAGGGCTTCTGGATGGGACCCGGGAGAGCCAGAAACTACGCCGCGCGGGTTTGGTGCTGGGGCTAGGGTGAAGGCACTGCACTCCAGGAAGTGGACACAGCCGAAGGACTGCCCCG
Organism: Theropithecus gelada; assembly: GCF_003255815.1. Classification (NCBI taxonomy): domain Eukaryota; kingdom Metazoa; phylum Chordata; class Mammalia; order Primates; family Cercopithecidae; genus Theropithecus; species Theropithecus gelada. Next base: position 44,451,605 of record NC_037677.1, read on the forward strand.
TGGGGTTGCCGCTTGCGACGGGGCTGACGCCTTCTCTCCTGTCTCCGGCAGTGAGCTGAAGGCGTTGGGAAGGGTTTTCCAGGAGGGGAGCACCCCGGGTGCGCCCTAGGGCCGGGCGGGAGCGCTGGCAGAGGGAGACTTGAAGCTCTATCACTATTTGCTTTGCAGCCAGGCAGGAGCAACGCGCGCCGGTCCGTTCCGCTGCCACCCTCCCAGGTCTTGGCCGTCCAGTCGATCTGACAGCCGGCGATGTTTTATTTCCACTGCCCGCCACAGCTAGAGGGTAAGTAAGCGCCGCGCCCCAGGCTCTCCATGAAGCCAGAGCCGGCCAGAAAGGGCCGGAGCGGCAGCAGGGTTGGCGGGTGGCGGGGTCCCCGCCCTGCGGGGAGCGCAGCCGCCGGCCGGTGAGTAGGGGTGCCCCTGTCCCCCTCCCTACACCCCACTGCAGCCCCGCTCCAGCTCCCCGCCCCGTCGCCACCTGCCTCCCACCTCCCTCCCTGCCTGGGCCAGGACGCCCCGGGCTATGCGTGCTGCGGGGACCGGCCGAATCCTCCCAGCACAGATGCTGGTGTCACGCCTCTAATTGGGGCTCCCCAACCCAGGGGGCCGCATCAATCTTTCACGGTGCTTTTGCAAACATCCCAGAAAGCGAAGGCGAGTGAGCCCGCCGCGTCCTGGCCCGGATCACGAGCTGCACGAGCCTAGAAGGGCCCATCGCTGGGCTGCTCTCACTGGGGCCGCTGGCGAGAGCCCTGCAGGGGCCTCATCCGCCCTGGATTCTGGGCAGCTCAATTCGCTTCCTGGCCGCCTGGCTGTCCCTGGAACCAGGTGGCCCTGCCCACCACCTGCCCGGACTGACCTAGCGTGGCTCCTTCTCTGTGACTCACTAACCCTAAATGTCGAGCACTCCCCACTCCCCCGGACCAGAATTTCCATCTTTGATGGTCTCCAGGCCTGAGAAGAAATTTCCCTTCAGGATTCCCAGTCTGGCTTTCGCACCCAGTTGTTAGAGGGGCGTGGGTTGGTGAGAAGGGGACAGTTGGGACCTCCTGCATGCCCCTGCTCAGGACCCGGGGGATCTAAGATGGGGTCTTCACATCAGGGGGCCAACTAGTAGCCATCAGGTGAGCCACACTGTGGGCTTTAATGGGGCCTTCTGCAGAGCAGCAGTCTCAGCCCCGGGGTATTGGGACTTTTGTAACCGTGGGAGTGGCATTTGGCAACCTACTCCTTTGATTTATTATTGTGGTGGGAGAATTTGGGGAGCCAAGTAGTTGTGGAAGACAAGGGGCAGGGTAAATGTTGTGAGGCCCTGGGAGACCTGAGACTTCAGGTGATACTTGTCAGTCTTACCGCAGGCTGCCCTGAACAGTGGCTGAGCCTCAGAAAGTTTGTTTTTGTTTTTCTCATAAAAGCTCTTAAGAGTCCAGTAGGATTTTCTAAAGGAAGCTAATGAGGACCAGTGTTTAAGCCCTGCTAGCTCTGTCAGCATTGCTAGGAAGGGAAGGCCACACATTTGCCTGCATTTCACCTCCTTTTATCCCCAAGGTCCCATGCAGGGTGAGTTTTATGGAAGGGTGGGAGATGTGCATCCCCTGACAGTGTACTCTAGGGGTTGAGGGAGTCTCTCCTATGTTGAGGGTGCCTTCTCTGTGCATCTAAACCAGGGGTGTGGACTAATTGCCAGCCAGTGTCCCACCCTTCTGGTCAAAGTTGGGGAAGGCAGAGGTTTGGGCATTTGGCAGGTAGGGGACATCATGAGTGTCTGTGTGCAGGGTGGGCTGCAGGAGTGACTTAGGGAGAGTCCTGGCCTGGCCTGCCGTGACCCCAGCTCTCAGCCCAGCTTAGCCGGCTTACTGTGCTCCCCATACCCTGGGCACATCCCACCTCAGTGCTGACTCTGTGGTATAACCAGAAGAAGAGGAGATGGGTCTTTCAGAGCCTTTCTTCCGTTTGTAGATGTGTTTCTCTGCCAGTTTTGCAGAAAGGAGTAATTTAGTTTAGTTGAGTGTTGCTGGGTGAAAGGGATCTCCTGAGAATGGAAAAGTTGAGAACAGACCTTTGGAACATGACATAATTATAGTCTATCATCTTTTTTATTTTATTTTATTTTTTGCTAATCTAGAGAGACATAAAGGAGAAGAGAAAGAATGGCTCATAATCTTACTTGTCATATAATTTTGCTGATGTTACATTGAAAAGTACCACTGGCACCTGCCTGAGAAGTTTGAATACAGCAGAAACTTATACATTGAAAAGTAAAATCCTCCTTTTCCACCTCTTTTCCTAAAAGTATCTGCTATTTTTTTGTGATTCTTTCAAGAAAATATGATTTAATTCTCATTTATGTATTTTAAAAATACATGTTTTGCCTTATTTGCACTGAAATTATGTTGCTACATCATTCTGTACTTTGCTTTTTTTAGTTTGTAATGTATCTTGGAGATTTGTTCATGCCAATATGTATAGATCTACTGATTTCTTTTAAACTGCTGCATAGTATTCCATTCTACATTGTGGAGAAAGGGAGAAAGGGTCTGCTGATGGGCATTTTGGTTGTTTTCCTTTTTTTTTTCAACTATGGTGTTTCCAGAAACACATTTTTTTCTATTTTGGCACACGTTACAAATATATTCAGAGATTAAATACCTGTATGTGTACTTAAATGTTTGATGGATGTTGTCAAATTACCTTCTAATAAGGCTGCACCCAATTTGTACTCCTACAAATGGTGAATTAACCTGCACATCTTATGACACTCATATCTGTACTGGGTGTCTTTATGCACTTCATTATTTCACCAAAATGTTGAAAATAATATTTCATTGTTCTGTTGTGTTTGGTTGAATTATCTTTAAGGTTTAACATTTTCATAATATCGACTATCCTACTTATTTTTAAGTAAAATAGCTATTCTCATTTTTTCTTCTTTTCTATTAGCTTGTCAATCTTTTATTAATTTGGTGAACTGTCATCCTTTTCTAGGATTCAGTTTGACATGCAGTGTTTCACTTAAAGATTCTGCATGTACACATTGTGAGCCACTTTGGGACCATGAGGTATAAATTAGAAGACTGAGGGAAATTGTGATTGGAGATCCTCAGAGATTGTATTCCATCCTCACCAGTCAAGTGCATTGTTTCAAAAAAAGACAATTTGTTTTCATGCAAAGTAATGAAAATAAGACTGCATTGAGGCCATTCCTTTTAAGTTTCCAATGAGCTGGAGAGAAATAACTGTAACTAGGGTTTTGAGGAACAACGCAATTTGGACAGGAAGATGGAAGGAGAACACTTTAGCAGAGAGTTAGGGTGTTTGGCAAAGGATGTGGCCCTGGAGGGTGAAAGAATAACTAGAAGGAACTTCCTCTAGTAGACAGAATTTTAAGAAGCCCAAAGGACTTTCAATCTTTGAGACTGAGGCCCTTCTAAGGGTCCTTGTCTGGGACAGTGTGGCTCCAGAACTCCTAATGCCGTGATTCTGAGAACAGAGCCCATAGCAGGTAAAGTATTCACTGGTTAATGGCAACTTGCTCATTTGTTTTCCTAAGAAGCCATTGTGGACTATCAAGTAAATAGAGCACATTTGGAAAATGATCTGAATGCACGTTTGGGGCCAAACTCTGTTCTGGGTTTATAGCGAGCTTTGAAGCCTGCTGGGGAGGACAACGTCTTTCTTTTGTGGGGAAGTAGAAGCAATAGGTGCTTTATAAGGCCTGGCCAGAGGGCGGGGTGCCCTTTGAGAGTGGCCTTGTTCAAGTCTGCTTGGCATTCAGGACAGTCACTATTGGTGCAGATCTCCTGTTAATTGACATCTATATAACAGATCCACTATGGTGCTGATGAGCTGTGACCAACAGTAATTAATATTCATTTATAAACTTCTTCCCTCCTCGCGTTCTGCACTTCTAGGAGAAAAGTGCTGTGAAAAGCTCTTGGTGTTTTCTTTCCTCCCCCAGCCTCTCCCAGCTCCCAGATTTTAATTCTTCTTTATAGAAATAAAGGAAAGTAAACTACCAGATGAGCCAAAGGGAGACACACAGGCTTCTATTAAAGGATCTGGAGTAGGGGTGAGATAAAGGCACATTGAACAGGGGTGGAGCCGGGAGCTGGAGAGCAGGTGAAGGCTCTGCCTCAAGTCAGTGACCCTTCCTGGTTCAGAGTCCAGAATTTCACAAGAATTGAACTTGGCCATCTCGGGGATTAAGGTTACCACCTGCCCTGTGTAATAGGGATAACTGGGTTTAAAGTCAGAGGTTTTGGGGACAGAGTGGAAAAGAGGGGGATTTAATAGGAGGAACAGAAAAATATCCTTTGGAACAAACAGGGCTGCTTGTCTGGTGGGTCAGGTGTGTGCCCTCTGAACTGTGTCCAGGGGCGGTCTGAGGACTGGGGCCCGTTCCAGCCCAGGCTGATCAGTTTGCTCTTGGTAGGCACTGCACCCTTTGGCAACCACTCTTCGGGGGATTTTGACGACGGGTTTCTACGTAGAAAACAGCGCCGAAACCGGACGACGTTCACTCTTCAGCAGGTACCAACGTTGATTCTCCTTTCAAACATCAGCTACTTCCTACCTCTCCCAAATCAGAGTTGAGCAACTCTTCTTTGTCTTTTAAAATAAGACCAATTGATTACATTAACTGAATCTTTCTGTTTTCTTGAACAACTTATGTGCCAAGGAATCTGTTTTAGGGAGAGTGCAGATGACTTTAACCTTGTAATCCCAGATGAGAGAAGCAGCAACAACGTTCTCTCCCACTTGCCTTAGGTTGATAGTTTGGGGAACACTTCCATGTCAACAATATTGTTTGAACCTCACAGTGACCCTCTGAGGAAGGCAGGTCAGACATTCTCATTCTCAGTACAGAGATGAAAACCCGGATCCCTGGAAGTTGGCTGACTTGGATAAGGTATAGTTGCCCACAAGTGGAAGGGCTACAACTGGGACCTTGATACTGTGTTTCCCAGAGCTGGGCTCTTTCTCCTCGATCAGCCTGTGTCCCACTCTTGGAGTGAACTGGAGTGGTTGCGAAGGTGACCAAATGTCCCTGTGGCATTTTGTGGGATGACACCATGGGGGCTTCTGCAAGTTGTTTCTGTTCCCTGGCTTCCTATGGTGAAAGCGATACCAATTACTGTAACTGTTCATAAGGTGACCATTAGGTTTTTTTGATTCCTATGACAATACTTAAATGTAAAAGCATATAAATATTCACATCTCTCTTATTTCTACTTCTTGCCAGAGCACTGAGGTTGCCAGTAAGCTGTAGCTCCTAAGTCATCCGCGGTTGAAATTCTCATTCTGTGGGATCCTTCCAAAGAGCTCCTTTCTCCCTGTCCTTCCTTGATTTGATCTGTGAAACTTGCTTCCTCACCACTCATAGGAGATTTGAAATATGCATCTGCTTCCCCTCACCTAGCCACAGCCTCTCACCAGTACATATTTTTTCCTTTTACCAGCTGGAAGCTCTCGAGGCCGTTTTTGCCCAAACACACTATCCAGATGTCTTCACCAGAGAAGAGCTTGCCATGAAAATAAACCTCACAGAAGCCAGAGTGCAGGTAAACCTTCTTTTTAATTATTTAACTCTCTAATATTAAAACTGGCAAACTTTTTTTTTGACATCATGACTGCAGAGTGCACATTTGGCCAAAGAAAGCAAATGAAGACTATCTGTCATTTTCATGATGCACTTTAATAACATCAACATAATGTGGAATATTAGATTAGGTTGATTAATCGGTCATTCATAATTAACTAGTGATAATGTTCTACACTAATTTGTCCGCGTCTCTAAGGTACTAAATTACATCAATGCACATCCATTTCCTTGCTTTGGAAAAAAAAAAAAAAAAAGAAAGAAAAGAGCTGAGATGCTATTCTCAAAGCAGCTCTGACCGCTCTGGGGTAAGGCCAGTCAATTGCAGAGAACCACGTTTTCAGATGGGAAGCGGGGTAGGATCTGCTTTCCAGAAATTGCATCATGTCCAACTTTTCCCCTGCTCTCTGACTCTTTCAACAAAGTGGATCGGAAGAAGATGTGCAATTTAAAAATCTTGAAACAGCAAAAGCGATAAGGCTGCTTCAGAGATGAGTATGGCCTGCGGTGGCCGTCTCTAAACAGGATTTCTGTTTAGAAGCTACACAGTGATTACGTTTAGGTGCACAAACCCGCCCGCCAAACCCAGCAGATGTGCCTGAGTGCGAGAGGAAGGGATCCACAGTGCCGCCTCTCCGGGCGAGCTGTTCTTTGAGCACAATTATATATTCATTTTATTTATGGGGTTTCCTCCATGCTGTTTCTGTTCTTTTTTTATGTAGGGGCTTGGGGTTAAGACTATGCAAAGATCTAATTGTAGGAAATATAATAGTTTGCTTTCGGTTCCCCTGGGTCATGTTAGTATCTCTTAAAAACCAATGGCTGAAGAGAGATAATGGAATTCTGAGCAGTAAATTGGGGGTTGTAAACAAATTATTTCCCCTATAATCAGATTATGTGATCCTGATTATTAAATCTGAACATGAATCATTGGTCATATGCAGGCAAATTAAACTGATTATTATTTGGAAATGAAAATCTCCTTTGGCCAGGATACCGTCTATCCTTTCTTTTTTTAATGCCAGCTTGCCAATAGCTGCCTAAAGACTGAACTGCAAATTGAGATAAATGACACAATTATTGAGCATTCAGAAGTGGAAGATCATAACTTCTCCCTGAAAGGTGCAAGGGTAAGATAGGGGTGGTGACAATTAAAGCCGGGAATTGTTGTTCAGGCTGTTGTTGGCTATTATGCAGACAGACAATGGCTGTGAAACGTTTGTTTAGTGAACCTCCGTGTGGGGACGTGGGCTTCGGTGGCGGGAAGGGAGATGTGTTTACATTTATACCCCTTGCTCATTCAAATATGATTAATGTTCTATAAAGCAGGGTCTTAATCGAAGCTGATGTTGTCAAACAATAACTAAATAGGGAAATAAACGACTCCATCATGCTCTTTCCTCAGAAGCAGGCGAACTGTCAGTGCAAAGTCATTAAAATATGATAATGAAAAATAGCTCAATTAAATGTTGTTATAGCTGTGACCTTCATTCAATTAAGACGCAAGAAAGTGTCTGCATTTTGCTTTGCGTTTAACTGCCCTAAATTTAGAATATAGATAAAATCATTATTCAATGGTTGCTGATATGTGCAATTAAAAGCCAAGTAGATGAGAAAAGAAAGAAAGAAACCCAGTTAAAGAAGAATGAAAATTAAGAGATAGGGTGGGCCAGCCCAGCAGAGAGCTCAGCCTCAAGGACCCAGGCTCTCTCTGGGGACAGTGTGCCAGCAGCCAGGGGAGGAGGAGAGGATGCGCTGGGGAATTGAAGGGAAGTCTCGCCAAGCATTTTTTTTTTTTTTTTTTTTGTAGTCAGGAATTATCTCCCAGGAGGGGAGGGAAGAAGTTTTGCTGGAAGGAGTAAACAGAAGCAGGATTTCACTGACCTCTGGAAACTCCTTGAACCTGGGCTGCCCGGCTTCCATAAGGCTGTCCTGCAGAATATAGTTTTGGTTTCTAGGGCTTAAAGAACCCTGCACCTGACTCTAAGAAGGTGCTTAGGTCAAGATGAATCACCAGCCTTTTTGTAACCTGAGGGTGATGGAGATGACATGAGTGCATGTTTACTGAGTGGTGGATGGCTATGCATCAGGCCCTGTGCTCAGTGTTTTGCAGGCATGCCAATCTTCCTAACAAGGCTTACGGGGTGGCCACAGTTATTACCCCCAAACAGTTTGAATCACAGTTCCCAGCCAAGCCAGTGGGCTTCAAACTATGGATCTGCCATTTACCCACCTGGATGGCCTTAGGCAAGTTAATTAACCTCTCTGCACTTAATTTTCTCATCTGTAAAATGGGGATAGCAGGACTACTTACCTCATAGGGATGCCATGGATTCTAAACCAGATTTACTGAGGTCCCAAATTCTAGGCCATGGCTGGATCCAGAGTCAGTGTTTCTTTCTGTCCTTCCCTTCCTTCCCTTCCTTCCCTTTTTTCCTTCCCTCCCTTCCTTCCTTCCTTCTTTCCTTTGTTTCCCTCCCTCCCTTCCTTCCTTCCTTCCTTCCTTCCTTCCTTCCTTCCTTCCTTCCTTCCTTCCTTCCTTCNTTTCTTTCTTTCTTTCTTTCTTTCTTTCTTTCCTCCCTCCCTCCCTCTCTCTCTCTCTCTTTCTCTCTTTCTCTCTTTCTTTCTTTCTTTCCTTTCTTTCCTTTCTTTCTTTCTTTCCTGGAGTCTCACTGTCACCCAGCCTGAAGTGCTGTGGCATGATCTCAGTTCACTGCAATCTCTGCCTCCCAGGTTCAAGTGATTATCTTGCCTCAGCCTCCTGAGTAGCTGGGATTACAGGCATGTACCACCACACCCAGCTAACTTTTTGTATTTTTATAAAAAGAGACGGGGTTTCGCCATGTTGGCCAGGCTCGTCTCAAACTCCCGACCTCAAGTGATCCGCCCACTTCGGCCTCCGAAACTGCTGGGACTGCAGGCCTGAGCCACCACACCTGACCCAGAGTCAATGTTTCTAATGGGTACACTGGGCTGCTGATCACGAATATGTCGTGATGTGTATCCAGACGATATCATAGATATGAGGCCAGACCAGACACACCCAGGTACCCAGGCCACAGCTGTCGGAAGACCTAGTGAGTCTTTGTGATGAGGAAGCCCTGGGCCAGGTTTCATTAGCTGCTTTGCTGGTGATCCTCCACCTCCAGTAGGAAATACATTTCACATCAAATAAATGAACTTGAGTGTGACTCAACATTAAGGATTTCTACAAGACAGTGCTTTTACCCTTGTTATGGGCATTCGGATACTTTCTATTATTTAACGTTCATTAAAAAATGCCTGTCCTAACCTCTTAAGTGGATCTTCTGACCCCGCTGTGGGCCTGACACTGCAGTTCAGAGGGTGTGGTGTGGAGAGGAGGCTGCAGGGTGAGCTGCAAGTGCCAGCACTGGGTCCAGGGTTCTGGCTCCCTCCTCCTGTCTGATTTTCACTGGGTGCATGTTTCCATCGGGGATTCAGGTTTGGTTCCAGAACAGAAGAGCCAAATGGAGGAAGACGGAGAGAGGGGCCTCGGACCAGGAGCCAGGAGCCAAGGAACCCATGGCAGAGGTGACGCCTCCTCCAGCGAGAAACATCAACTCCCCGCCCCCTGGGGACCAAGCCCGGAGCAAGAAGGAGGTGCTGGAGGCCCAGCAGAGGTGAGACTGTGGGTCTCTAGGCCCGGTGGGCCGTGGGCAGCACTGCAGACACAGGGCGAGACCTCAATGTGATCTCCTTCCTTTGCCAGCCTGGGGCGAACGGTAGGTCCTGCAGGGCCTTTCTTCCCCTCCTGCTTGCCGGGGACTCTCCTGAACACGGCCACCTATGCCCAGGCCTTGTCCCATGTGGCCTCCCTCAAAGGTGAGTTTGGGTTCAGCTGGGCTGGTGGGCATGACCTTGTGGGGGTGGTGGAGGTTGTGTGACCAGCCTGGGTCTCAGCTTTGCCATCCTTGCATCTGGGCCTGTGCAGCTTCCTCGCCTCCTGTCAGTCACAGCCAGGGCCACTGGTGCTGTCCAGTACTATCTTGATTGCTTCCTACATGCGGCCTGAGCATGGAAAGAATGTCCTAAGCATCATTTCACCCACAGAGAGCTGGTCCTAGAGGAGACTGCCCCACAGTGACCTTCCATGTTCGCAGCTTTCTCCTGCTCCCTGGTAACAGTGTTAGGTGCCAACCTGCAGCTCATGGGTGGGGCCTGGGTGGGGCAATCATCCCTGCTCCCAGCTCCCTCTCCATGCGTGCAGCCGGCCCACTTGCTTTCCTCAGGTCTCCTGATGCCAGAGGTCTGAGCTGTCAGGATTTGTGGTTTTCCAGGATGTGCTTTCTTCTCAGTGGCTGTTGTCTCGTCTGAAGGATAGAAATTGTTAGGGACATTTTGTCAGACTTAGAGAAAGGAGTTCCTGTGGGGTTGGCCCTTGGGATTTCTGAGCAGCCTCACTGGAATGGGCTCATCCAGTGTTTCTCAGATACTGGCCCCAAACCTATTCCTTCAGTGATCAGGCTGCGCAGCTGTGTTGGCCAGGAGCAGAGCTGGGTCCCAGCGTGGGTCTGGGGGAGTGTTAAGGGGCTTATTTGTCACAGGGGGTCTGGGAGGTGGGGGCACAGGGGTAGGCTGTAGGCTTTTTTTCTGATAATAGGAAGTAGAAGACACACCCTTAGGGTGTCCCCTGCATGTTCTGCTAAGGCCTGGGGTCTCCTGGCTCTCGAGGAGGGTCCCTCTCCAGCAGGTGGGGCACACACACACACACACACACACACACACAGACACACACACAGTATGGCAATCTGTGTTGCAAAGGCGGTTTCTGGAGACAGAAGGAGAATATGATGGAGTCTCCCTAGACAGTGTCTAGGAAGAAGGAGGGAAGGGATTCTCGGTATAGGGAACAGCATATGCAAAGACTTCCAGGGGCAAGGAGGGTGCCCATGGGAGAGTGCCCAGAGATCCGGTGAGGGTGCCCAGCAGGGGCCAGAGCTTGATGGCCCTGGATGCCAGGATTCTGAGTCTGGACTTCCCACTGCAGGAGGTGGAGCCCTTTTAGCCTGGGGCTGCTTCTGAGTGGTCCAGGCAGCTGGGTGCATCCCCTGGCTCAGTTGGCTGATGTGGATAAGACTTAGCTCAGTACCTTCTCCTGGTACTTCCTTCAGCTCCAGGGTCCAGGTGCTCGGGGGGCCACATAGAACCCAACCCTGCTCCCCAACCCCATAGAGCAAACTTGGGACATATTTACAAGACACAGTGGGCTGCTCAGGGGCTACAGGGGTGCAGGCAACCAATTAGAAGGGGAATCCAGAAGATTACCAGTGGGATGCGGGTATCATCCAGGGGGCTGGGGCTTGGCAAAGGAGCAGTCAATCCCATGTCCGCCCAGCACTGTCTGCTTCAGCAAGGGCCAGGTCAGCTCCTGAAAGTCATCTTCTCTTTTACAAATGAGAGTTGCTCGCCCGACTCTGGCCTCATGAATAGGAAGTGATTCCCACGGCATCTATGATAGGCTGAGCTGAGTCCCCGTTGGACACCAGCAGTGGCTGAATGGGGCTTGAGGACTAGACTGCAGCTAGGACGGTAGGGAGGCTAAGGGCAGTGTGTGAGAGGGAGACAGAGCTGGGCGTATGGCTCCCACACCCTGGGGGTGCTGCCAGCTCAGCAGCAACCCAGGACAGAGGCTGGTGCAGACAGGAGGGGGTGGTGCTGAACTGGACCAACTGGCCTGAGTGAACGTGGCCACAAACATCTGTCCACTCTCCTCCTCTCCCCTCCACCCCTTCCCTAAGCCCTTCTGACTGGGCTGTGACCTGCCCCCACCTCCCCCGGAGCCTGCCCCATGCCTGCCTTGCTGGAGATGGACTTTCCTCTGTTGCTGCCTTTCTTGCCAGACCTTGGGGACTGCAGGGCCCTGTGGAGGTGGCAGGAATCACAGTGTGCTCATCAAACTTGGACGTGTCTTTGTGCACTGTAGGGACCCTTCAGGGGCAGCCAGCACACCCCTGTGAGATCCCCTTCATGTCTAATCAGGGGCGTGGCAGGCCCTTGAGGTCGTCGACATACCTTGTTTCCAGAGCCAGGCAGGTGAGCGCAAAGTGAGCGTGTGCAGGTGTTGTCTTTTTTTCCCCAGTTACAAATGAGCTCTTGCTCCCTTTTCTTGAAACAGGAGACCCTCTGGGTCTGTTTGTCATTTTCCCACTCTGAGAGAGGCCTGGGTAAAATGCACATGTCGCTACCACCAGAAGCAGCTATGCGAGGAGCCTTGCTGGGGGCACCCTCAGATTAGGGTTGGGCAGAGGCAGGATGGGGGGCCTTTGCCCACTCAAGGGGCAGCTGTTGCTCTGCCAGCTGATTGTGGCTGTGTGGGAATGTGGATTCTGTGTTGCCAGAATTGCTGCATTTTCCAGAGAAGCTGGAGATTTGTATTTATATTTGAAGTATTCCTGTCTTAGTTGGTTCAGGCTGCTATAACGCAGTGCCCTATGCTGGGTGGCTTAGACACAGAAGAAGTTTATGTCTCACGGTGCTGGAGGCTGGAAGTCTGCGATCAGGACGCCAGCAGGGTTGGGTTCTGGTGAGGGCCCTCTTTTGGGGCTGCAGGCTTCTGACTGCTCCTTGTGGAAAGAGAGCAAGCTCCTCTAGGACTCTTCTTAAGAGGGCACGAGTCCCATTCACGAGGGCTCCGCCCTCACAGCCGAAGTCCTCCCAAAGGCCCTGCTTCTGAACACCCTCACAAGATTTCAACCTACGAATTTTGTGGGGGACACAAGCATTCAGTCCATAACAATTTCCATCTTTTAAATGTTGCCTCCAAGTCTTTGGGCCAAATTGGCAGGTCCTTGGTTGGACCTGCCATGGCCCTGCCATTTTGTGACACCCCCTGGGCTGTGAGGGGGTGTCCCATTTCTGCTTTCTGAGTTCTCTCTGCATATCTGCCTCTTGTCCCCAGCAAAGCTCTCCTCCCTGGGCTCATCCTGACACCTTTCCCTTCCATGGCCCACTCCTGCCTGGTCTCTCTGAGCAGTGGCTTTTAAATCTCCGACAAGCTAAGTCATGTTGGAAAGGGAGGCAAGTGAGTGATTATGGAAACTTCTCCTGTGCTCTACCAGGCAACCTGCCATTCAATTCTCACAGTAGTATGGTCAGCATTATAGCAAGAGGGGGTCTGTAGTTGTACAACCAGTGGGTGAAGCTGGGATTGCTTATGTGGGTCGTGGCAGCTTTGCATTCTAAAAGCGCCTGGCTCCATCATGGGACACTTCTGGAAGTGAGGTCTTCTGAGCTGCCAGTCCCTGGGGCTGCCTTGGAGTCAGCAGGTCAGCACTGACTCACTCTTGGAAGTGTGTGGGGATCTCTGCTTCAGCACCCTGGGTGGGGGTGGGAGGTGTGTGCCTGCAGCATAGTCAGCTTCTAACACCCCCGGGGTTCAATTATCCCCGGGGTCCCTCTCCAGTAGGTGGGATATACACGCACACACACACAGTGTGTTTCAAAGGTGGTTTCTGGAGACAGAAGGAGAATATGATAGAGTCTCCCTAGATAGTGTCCAGGAAGAAAGAGAGAAGGGATTCTGGGTGTAGGAAATGGCATAGGCAAAGCATTCCAGGGGCCAGTAGAAGAACCAGATCCCTCTGGAGAATGGCTGGTGTGTTGGGTGCCCATGGGAGGGTGCCCAGAGATAGGGTGAGGGTGGAACATGTGGTATGTGGCTTGGGGCCACACAGCTTTCTGGCTTTTGCAGCCCAGTCTTCTCCTTCTCTTAGGTTTCCCCAAGCTGCAGAAATTAAGCACACAGCCCAATGTAAGCCTGGCCAAGGAATGACCCCAATTTTTTAGGTCCTAGCTCAGTTTGAGGAGCTCTGGGCTATGACATAGCCTCCCTCATCTTCCTGCATCCCCAGAGGTGGCTGGGCACAGCTGTTGGCTGAACCAGTTCTCCTTTTCTCAGGCCTGAATCCTGCTCCCTAGGGGCTGCTAGTCAACTAGGGGACTAGCACAGCATGCATGCCGGTGCTAGAAGGCACCTGACTGAGCTCTTTTTATAAATGAGAAACCAAGGCTTGGGGAGGGGAAGTCGCTTGCTCACAAATCACTGATTTGGGTGGGTCACCCCCTTGGGATGGAGGCTGCTATCCTCGGGTTCCTGATGTGTCCCTCCCTCCCTGCCTGGCACTACTTTTTCATTCATTCCTCTGGATGAGCACGGCTGGTTGGGGGAAAATGAGAGGCCTTGGACATCCCCCCTTGCTGCTCCCCAGCAAGTGAGGACAGTCATAAGTCTACTGGGGGAGGGGCTGGACTTGCCCAGGACCACAGAGACCAGAACCAATGTGGGCTGAGCCCTGGGGCCCCTTCTAGCCCAGACATCCCAACCACTTCTCCAAGCAGCTTGCAATTCACCCGGAAGAAATGAATCAAAGTTGTTTTCAGCTCCCAGACCCAAATCAGTGCTAGTCTCCTTCCCCAGGCTTTGTGGTCTTACTGGTATCACACAGCCATGGACCAAAGACAACAAATGTTTCTGGGTAGGCCACGGAGGATTGGGCCCAGCCCTGGATACCATCTGAGTGCTGCTCCCCTGTAACTGAGAATCCAAGCAAAGGCTGTTCCGTGCTCCACCAGCCCCCAGCTAGAATGTGAGGTCAATGCAGGGCTCCGAATGCCCCAGGGCAAGACCTGTTCTCCCAGTGAGCAATTGGGGTACCGCTGATAGCGTTATGTGTGGTTATACATCAGAGGACTCTGAACTTGGGGTCCTGGTCTTTTGGTTCTGGGCATGGTTGCCATGGATGTGAAGTCCTTGTCTTGCACGTATTGAGAGAGCCTCCACATATTGAGAGAGCTGGCGATGCTAGCCCAGCAAGGTTGGTGCTGGGGCCTGTGGGGGTAGCATGTGCACAAGAAAGATGTGGCTGCCAAGGTCAGCAGGGCTGCTCGGGCCAGAGGGAGCTGGGCAAGGGTTGGAGGTGGGGTGTGGGAGATGGCAGCCCTTTTTGGGAAGGAATTCCTGGCTGCTCCAGTAAGGCTGGCCAGGTGGAGTGTCCACGGGTGCAGGTGTGGCAGACTAGCCTGCAGGGTTACCACGCGGGCGCCTGGATGGCCATCGGGCTGACCCCATCAGGCAATGAGGCAACTGGTTGCCTCGAGTCAGGAAGCTGCCCACCAGAGACAAAGGTAGGCAATCAGAAACCAGAATCTTGCGGGGATTTTCTCCTTTAATTCTGAAGCAGCTGACTAGCACGGTGGCTTCCAGCAAAGGCCTGCTGGTGTGAACCGTAGTTCTGCCATTCTGTAGCCATGCACATCTTGAGTAAATCACCAAAACACTCTGTACTTCTGCCCGCTCATCTGCAGAATGGGGATCTTGATCACGATAGCACTGACTTTGTAAGACTGAATAAGGAGAACACGAGCTAGAGCATTTGAGGCCCTCAGGACAGTGTGTAGCATGTGGGAGGCAACACTATCACTAACCATCATTGAACACCAACTACTATTGTTGACCAGAGTCCTCCATTCTCATGCCCAGCTGCAGTCCCTAGACCCCATTCACTTTTAAAGGACTCGGTAAAGTATCTTCTTCTCCAAAACTTCTCCCATTTCTGTAAACTTTATTGGTACTGAAATTTACCCTTTCCTTGTAACCCTTGTTGCTCCAATTTTTGACCCTGTTGAGATGTCGTTTGTAGGATTTCGTGGTTGGGGCTCCCTGGGGCTTTATGCAGTGATGTGCTTTGTCCTCTGGGGGGATGGCCAGGCAGGTTTGCTGGGCTCACTGTGGGCATGTTTTATTTTATGGAAACTTTCAAATAAGAAGAGAGCAGGACCCTACTCCTGTGCAGAGAGGATTAACATGACAATAATGGGTGTCTAGAAAAAAATCTGTCCCATTACAAAGAATTTTCTTAGGCTGTCTTAATGGCCATGATTGCATTCACAATTCATTAATGCAGAGGAGGTTATTAATGGCCAGGGAGGCGCTTGGGTTTGTTCCGGGGAAGTGCTGGCCACAGGCCGGGTGGGAGCAGCTGGGGCTGGAGAGTCACAGTGGAGGAGGTGCTCTCCCCAGTGCACTTAGCTGGTCTGCCTCTAACCTGTGATTCACAGAGCTGGGTGTGAGGTGGGACATAATTACAGCTGCCAGGGGAAAGCTTTCATAACTCACTGCATGCTCACGCTGCAGGAGTCACAGCAACCCCCTGCACCCGGCAGGGCAGCTTGCCGAGTGGCAGCATCATAGCTGAACTTCCCAGGTGGGAGGGGT
The DNA here is from genome assembly GCF_003255815.1 of Theropithecus gelada. Classification (NCBI taxonomy): domain Eukaryota; kingdom Metazoa; phylum Chordata; class Mammalia; order Primates; family Cercopithecidae; genus Theropithecus; species Theropithecus gelada. The sequence goes on from NC_037677.1 coordinate 44,467,438, forward strand.
CAGCCTTCTGGGCAAGGTGGACATGATGGGGACCCTCGTCCCCAGTGTGGTTCCCTAGAGTCAGAGCCCGAGGCCAGAGAACAGCGGCAGGACAATGGAGTAAGATCTGACTCCTTCTTGCCTTCCTCCTCATCCCCTCTGGAGAGGTGAGATAGTTCCAGCCAGTTGGAGGTAAGGCCCTGGCTGGGAGGAGTCTGGGGACAGACAGGCTGGAGTCTGGCCCCATCTTCCCCGCAGAGACCTTGGACGCTGTGAGGACTGAAGGAGCTGCTGTAGGTCATGTGCCCCGCGTTGTGCAGGCATGCAGTGGCACTCACTAGACACGAGCAATTGAGCGGCAGTCCTGGTCCTGCACAGAGTGCATGAGGATGAGGGGAAGGATGTGCAGGGGAAGGGAGTGCTAGCAGAGGTCTGGCCATGGCCTTCCTAAGGGTATGGCCCTGGCATTAGTCAAGAATGTTTTGCTTTGCTTTGGCCTTTGCCCTTGGGTTTCCAGGCCAGGCTGAAATGTCCAGCTTCTGAGGGCTGTACTGGCCTTAGCATTTGTCCACAAAGGCTGACCTCAGAGTCAGAAGTGACCTTTTCCTCCTCTGAGGCCCCCTGAAACCATCTTTCCCCCTTTCTTCTTTAATGATGTTTTCCTTTTTTAAAAAATTGTGATGTTTTAAAAAATTTTTAAATTTTTTTATAATGGTTGTATTGTAAAATGGGATATTCATTAGAGAAAGGCATGAAGCATGCACCTGGCTCTTCATTAATGGTTTCAAGCATCCAGATTACCTTGCTTGCACTCCACACTCCCAACTCCATGTGCCTTGTTTTACTCACATCACTTTTCCTCTTAGCAAAAGACACCACTCTGCTGACTTTTATGATGATATAACTTTACCACTGAAGTAGGCATTCTGAAACACTGTACCGGTTAGTAGCCCTTATCCACAGTGCTTGGACCAGAAGTGTTTGTGATTTTGTATTTTTTTTTTTGGATTTCAGAATATTTGCATTTTACTTAGTGGTTGAGCATCCCAAGTCTGAAAATCCTAAATCTGAAACAGTCCAATGAGCATTTTATTTGGGTGTCGTGTTGGCATGCAAAAGCTTTAGATTTACAGCATTTCAAATGTTGGACTTGGGAGGCTCAATCTATAGTCTTGACTTTTTTGAACTTCACATATACATACATGTACTATATATATAGTAAATATATAGCACACAAAAATATATACACACATATACATGGAGTCCTACAGTATGTATTTTTTTGTGTCTGAGTTCTTTGGCTGAGCATTATGTTTACAAGATTTGTTGCAATTAGGTTTAGTCATAGATTCTTTATGATATTGTATGTACACAAGCATGTCTATAAAGACTGTTTGTCTATTCTTTTCCAAGCTTATACTTTTCAATTTCTTTTTCTTGTGGGACTGTGCTGGCTAGAACCTCTAGTACAGTATTGAACAGAAGTGGTGAAAACAGGCATCTGGCCTTATTCTATTTTTTTTAAAAGCTTTATTGAGATATAATTCACATTCTATATGATTCATCCATTAAAGTGTACAATTCAATAACTTTTAGTATATTCACCATTTGAGTGTTCACCATCACTACAATCAATTTTAGAACATTTTTACCACTCTGTATCCATTATCAGTCACTGGCACTTTCTCCATTTTGCACAGCCCAGGGCAACCCTGACCCTGCCCTCTGTCTCTGTAGACTGTGGACATCTCATGTGAATGGAATCATGTCATACGTGGTGTGTGTGACCTGCTGTTGCTTTATTGATCTCATGAGGAAGCTCTTAGGGTTCGACAGTTGTGTTTGCTGCCTGTTTTTTTTTTAGAGATACTCTTTATCAATTAAATATATTTTTTTCTTGTCCTAGTTTTCTAAGAATTTTTTCTTGATTATCATTTTTAAAAATTGCTAATATTAATGAATAGTGAATTTCATCACTTCTTCTGTAGCTGTTGAGCTGACTGTATGTTTTTTTCTTTCTCAATATATTAGTAGGATGAATTATATTGATTCTTTTTTTTTAAATGTTAAAACAACTGCACATTCCTGGAATAGACCCAAATTAGATGTGACATGCTATTCTTTTTACATATTACTGAATTTGGTTTGCTAATGTTTTCTTTAGGGTGTTTGCAGCTATGATCATGAGGAGATGGATGTGTGGTTTTTTTTTTCTTATAATCTCCATTCCAGGTTTTGGTATGGTTTTACTTAACTGTGGTTGCCCCAAAAGTTAGTATTATAAAATAGCAACTGTTTTGTTATCTCTCATCATTCTGAGGACTGGCTGGGCTCAACTGGGTGGTTCTTTGGCTGCTTTTCCTTAGGATCTTTTGTGAGGTTGCAGTCACATGGCAGCTGGGCCTGGTATATACAACATGGCATTACTTAGGTGTCTGGTGCTTTTACAGAGATGCTGGGAGACTGAACCTCTCCCTCTTTCTCCACATGGTCTCTCCTATGGTTAGCTTGGGGTGGGGTTGAGTGGTGTTTGGGTACCAAGAGTATAAAAGCAGAAGATGCCAGGCCTTCTTAAGGGTCACACCCAGAATGGGTATAGTGTCACTGCTGCTGCATCCTATTAAAGCCAATCGCCGGGCCAGCCCAGACTCAGGCAGAGGGGACTGCACGTGGGCGTGAGTCCTGGGAGGTGTGGTCCATTGAGACTGACTGCAGACACTAACTGCCACAAGTATCAAGGTTATGCTGGCCCCTGCCATGAGTTGGGGGGTTTGTTTTTGACCACCCGTACTTCCAGTTGTGACTATTTACACTTTAAGGGCACTGGTCACATCCAACGCGCCTCTGGATCCTTCCACCTACCTCTACCCCAGCACAGAGTCTGGTGCAGAGTAAAGTGTAATGCAGTCTGGGAAAAGAAGGAAAGAATCTTGTGCTGCTCTGGGCCTGAGAGAAGGTCCTCTCTTAGGAGATTCCAAAGATATTGGCACCTGGCTCTGCACTGCTGGCCACCTGCTGGACTCCAGAGACGAGGCTTTCCTGTTCTTCATTCAGCACCCACTGAGTAGCTACACTTTGCCGGACTCTGAACCACAGGTTGAGCACTTAGCAATGAATTAGACCAATGAATTAGACTATCCCTACCCAAAGGGTCTGGCGGTTTGAGCGGGTGGGCTTGGAGAAACAGACAGGTCCACCAAGAATCCCAGTTCAGGTGACAGTCATGTACTCTTATAGAAGCAAACAAGGGCATACAAGGTATGGGGAAGCCCAGAGGAGGGAGGAACTTTCTTCACAGGAAGAAGTCTTTCCAGAGAATATGCTTAAGCTGTGAGTGGGTGAGAGACCCCAGGCAGAGAGAAGCATGAATGCAGGGAAGGAACCTGGCAGTGCTGCCTCTTTCTTGACACTGGGTCACCTTGGGGTGGATGCTAGGCTCCTCACCTGTGAAACAAAGACTGTAAAGGCCATACCTAATGGTGCCCATGTATCTGGCACATCCAAATCCACCTAAGTGCTTGTAATTGTTGTTAGAGTCATGATGTTGAGGCCAAAAAGTCACTTGGAATCTGATTAGGGCTTGGCTTTGGATCGCTGGGGCAGAGATTTCTGCTTCCTGCAAGCATTTACTATCCCATGGGAGAGTCTCCCAGTACCCAGTGCATGGTGAGTGGGCTTCATGGTGTGTGGGCAGCACATGGGGCTCCACGAAAACAACACAGTCTCCCAGGGCCCCTGGCTCGTTTCTGAGGATACAGGTATTTGGGGAGCAGAGGACTCAAGGGACAGAAGTGGTCATTCCTCATGGGGAAAATGACTGGGTCAACCCTGGCCCCTCCATGCCTAGCTGATGTCAGGAAGACAGGCGGAGAATCCTGGCACTTAAGATTTGTAAGGAATCTCTTTGACGAGCATGTTAGCACTGCTTCTGCAGAATATAGTGGGGGAACCTGAGGCCTGCAGAAGAGATAGAACTGTCCAAGGTCACATAGCATGAATGTCAGAGGCACAATTCAGGGACCTGGGTGTGCCACCTTCCAGCCCCCTACACCCTGTATTGATTCTGCTCCTTTGACAGGCACCTTCTGTCATCTTCTGACTTGAAAACCTGCAACTCACTTTCCAGAAGCCATTTCCTATGGGTGCTGATGGGTTTGCCCTTCCTGCGAATCAATGGGGCCCTGGAGTGCATGGAGCGGAGCAGAAGGCTCTGGCTGGTGCCAGAGGCAGCAGGAGAAGCAGCCTGCCCATGCCGAGCTCTGGCTGCCACTGAAAGGAGGGAGGGTTGTGTGAATTGGCATCTGACTGCCAGGAACATGTGTCCCTGTGGCTGTTCTGGCTGTGCTGGGGGTCCTTGGATCTGGGGGCCACTGTCATTATTTGTTTGACCCTGCAGAGACATCCAAGCAGAAATAGAACATGTGCACTGGCCCTGAGACTGTGTCAGAACACAAAGCTCTGGTTGGAATGGTCAGCTGAGTTGGCCCCCATCAATGAGTGTTTGCTGAGTGCATAAGTAATTGTTGAGACAAAGGCCTTACATGTAATAGGTGAAATTAAGGGACGGATGGGATTTAGAGCCGATTCCACCAAAACCCCTTCCAAATTAGCCCAGGGATTTTGACATTAATCAGATTGGGTAACTTTGTTAAGAATACAGTTTTTCTTTCCATGGGGTATTGAGGAAGCTTAGAACTCGGGAGATGGCAACTTTGAAGAACTAAAATATGCCAACTCAGTCAAGAAAGATAGATTCTCTCTCCTTTTCTCCCTTCACTAAATATTCACTGAGTGTTTACTTTGTACCTAAACGGGACAGTTTTGTTCTGCAATCAGGGCTGTGGGATTGGATGGGGGAGGCACACACATCAAGCTTGGGAGGTGAGGTGTGTACAAAAACAAACACGGCTCATGGTGAAAAGACAAGAAATAAGCCATAAAACAAGAGGAGGAGAAAGTACTTCAGGAGTTCCATTAGGAGAAGAAAGTGTGTCCAGGTGTGATTTGGCCTTGTTTTTTGTTTGATTATTGGTGATAGCACTTAAACACAGCAGCTAAAAATATGCTTAAATATTGTAGGCATCTACCAATATTCCCACTTAAACTCTCCATGTGAACTATAAGGAACTGGTGTGATGACTCACAGAATGTTTATCAGTTCATTTATTTTACTATAAAGTGAAAAGAAGTGAACTATGCTGTTTGCACTAGATGTCTCATAAATCCATGCATTCATTTTCTGTTCAACTCTTGTTACCCTAACCTGAATGTTCAACAGGAAAACTGGGTGTGAGAGCTCTCCTTGTCACCAGCATTGGAGTCCACATACCTTTATGATGAAAATGTGCTATTGGCAGAGACGAGACAGAGCTAACTTAATTTTTCCTGTCAGTCTTGGTAGTAGATCAATTAAACTGCCAAGGAGATCAAATATTTCAGACTGTATTTATTACATTAAGTATTTATATTCAGACCAAACCTTTAAAGCATGATGTCATATAGGAATGGAGGCCGATTAGATCAATTCAGCAGAATTTGCTGTAACTTAATGGAAATCAAATTGTGTGTTTTAATTTAGTGTCCAGGAGGTAGTAGCATGTTCTCAGACTGCATTTAAAGACCAGAGGGCTCTTGCATAGACTTTTGTGATGGCACAAGTCTGCCAGGGGGAGGGAGGGAGTCATGGCCTTTTAGGGGTTTCATGGGGTGGGGGCGGGCAGGAAGGGACTTACTGACTTTGGTCCACACAAATGAGAGGGGAGATGAATAGAAGGTTGCTGGTGAATCTCATGGCGCACCCTTAGCCCCGTGTTTGCTGTCAATACCCTGAGTGCAGACGGATGCCATTAGTCATCTTGGAGTCTTCACTGGGTGGTGAAGACACGGTCTTTATCCCTTAGCAACCTGTGGGAGACTCTGTGCTGAAGGAGAACATCTGTCGCCATCTCTGAATGAGAGAAGACAGGAAATCACAAACCCCAAGGAGATGACTCTTTCTATGAGAGTAATACCTGGTCAGTTTAGAAAGAGCAAAACATACAATAAAACACAAATAAAAAAAATTCATAGCCTCAACACCCAGAACCACACACTGAATATTTTGGTATTGGAACATTTTAAGATATCATTTATGTATATATATATATATCTGATAAACATATATTTAATAACTTACAAATTAAAAAGTTTAAATTGAGAATTTAAATTTATACATTTTTCTATTTCTAAGTAAATTTATATTTACATACATATATCTACGATGCTAGATTGATGTGGTCTATGGCTGTACATATACATATGTACACTATGTGCATATATGTGTGTTAGTGTATGTGGATATGGATCATCTTAGTCGGTTTGGGCTGCTATAACTAAATATCATAAACCCGGGAGCTTATAAACAATGGAAATTTATTTCTCACAGTTCTGGAGGCTGGGAAGTCTAAGATCAAGGTGCTGGCAGACTTAGTGTCTTGTGAGGGCACTGGATTCATAGATGGTGTCTTGTTGCTGTGTCCTTGTATAGTGGAAGAGGAAGAGACAGGGCGACCCTCTGGGGCTCTTATGTAAAGACATTAGTCCCTGAGAGATCTACACTCATGACTTAATCATATTCCAAAAGCCCCACCTCCCAAACCTTGGGGTTTAGGATTTCAACATATGAATTTTGGGGTGGGGGGACATCAACATTCAGTCTATCACATGTGTATGTATTATACACACGCATATGTATTCCAAAATGTATGCATGTTGACTTACTGATGACTTATTGTTTATTTACTGCTCCTTTACCGATTCTTTAAATGTCTTATTTCATTAGTATCTTTTTCATAGTACTAAATATCCTCCTTTAATATAATTTGTCATAGTTGCAGTGTGCTCTACATGGTTATAACTTATTCAGCTAGTTCCCTATTATTGGACCATTGGTTGATTTATGTTTTTTTTTGTTGTTATATGCACACAAGTATGACTTCCTTAGTAGCTAATTCAATTTTTAGCCCATTAATACTAGCTTAAACTTTTTTATTTAAATTTTTATCTTTAAAAAATATTATTTGCTTATCTTCTCTTTATTATTCCAGTTTTAGTGTATGTGCTGCTGAAGTGAGCACATGATAGCTTTTTGACAAATTAAAAAAAACAAAAACAAAAAAATACTCTTCTATTCCCTTCTAGACCCCCATGTATAGAAATCAAGTAATTAAGAGGGGGCTTTGAAAGTTTGTTTGGCTCACTCTTCAAAATTCTCTTGGCAGTATAAATTACCTTTTGGCCAGACGGGAAGATTTCACTGAGGAACAAATACAGCTGTGAAAAGGCGTATGGCTTGTGCCAAAGGCAGGGTAGGCACACAGTGCCAGTGAGCGCAGTCACTGCATATACCCTATGTGCACATATGTAGTGTTACGTGTGTGTGCATGAGTATGGTTGCAGGTCTTGTGTCCATCATGGTGTCCTCTGGCGGATACTCGGGACAACTTGGGTTCTTCAGCTGGTCATGAAATTGAACCAGAAATTGGAATAAGCTGTGGATTGTGACTTAGAATTGTCCTTTAATTTTTATGGCATTGAGGAAATAATTGTTTGAGGATTAAGTACCAGGTGCTTTATAGGATTTATCACCAAAGTAGGTGTGTTAAGGTTCAGAAGCTGAAGCTTGAGTGGATGAAGGCGGGTCCTGTGTCTGGTTAACAGTGGGGTCAGGGGTCAGACTTCTTCCGACCACCTTCTTCCGACCACCTTCTTCCGACCACCTTCTTCTGACCACCTTCTTCTTTTGTTCACCTTCTTCTGCCCTACACAGATGCACTGGGCTTTCTGGCCCCAGAGACGTCCTATTGTCACTTGTTTATAGGGTTTCCATAATGATGACTTGGTTTTAGGGTGGACTTTTTCTAAGTGTGTTTGTCACCTTATGATGTAATAAAGAGGCAGAGTCTAGCTCCTCTCATGACCAACTCAGTGGCCCCATGACTAATAGTCACAGGCTTGGTGCAGTTTTCAAAGCCCTGTCAAACATCATATCTTGAGACCCACAGTGGCCGCTGCAATGGCTTTGGGCTATCCCGGGATTCTGCTCTGCTTGCCTCTGTGCAAATGGCTCCAGTTTATTGTGCATTTGGAGGGTTTTTGGCTGTTTTATAAAATTTTGTCTCTTTTCTCAGTATTAACCATCAATGTGTCTGCCACTAGTAGCCACTTAAAGTTTGTGGCAGTCTTGGAGATCATACAACTTATGTTAGAAATAGAAATGCACTTTGCACATAGGAGAATCTTTAAGCATTTGGTGAAGGTCCTAGTAGCTGGGACTACAGCAGTGTGCTACCACACCCGGCTTTTTTTTTTTTTTTTAGATGGAGTCTCACTCTGTTGCCCGGGCTGGAGTATAGTGGCATGATCTCAGTTCACTGCAACCTCCACCTCCTGGGTTCAAGCAATTCCCCTGCCTTAGCCTCCAGAGCACCTGGGATTACAGGCACACACCATCTTGCCTGGCTAATTTTTGTATTTTTAGTGGAGACACGGTTTCACCATGTTGGCCAGGCTGGTCTTGAACTTCTGAACTCAGGTGATCCACCTGCCTTGGCCTTCCAAAGTGCTGGGATTACAGGCATCTGCCACCACACCTGGCTGATTTTTTTGTATATTTTGTAGAGACAGGGTTTTGCCATGTTGCCCAGGCTGGTCTCAAACTCCTGGGCTCAAGCGACCCACCCGCCTCAGCCTCCCAACGTGCTGGGATTACAGGTGCGAGCCACTGTGCCCGGCCTCTACTTGAGCACATGTTTCATGGCCAAAGTGCATGAGCTTTGGGTCTAGATTTTCACTCAGTAACTATTTACTAATGAGTCACCCTGGGAACTAAATATCCTCCTTTAATATAATTTGTCATAGTCGCAGTGTGTTCTATATGGAGGATGAAGCTCCATCATGTTATTTCAAGTTCTCAGAAGTGTTCAGGGTCCATGAAGTTGTTTGTGCAGGCAGCATATTGGTACTGTCAGATCACTGAGAAATCAAAATCATTTTTTTCCTTTGCAAAAAATGGCTATAGAATTCAAGGGAGATGCTGGTTGTTGGACAATTTAAGTTAACATGTGTATGTGCCCAGATTACTGTATTTCCTATCCCCCCAACTACTTTTCTCTTTAAGGTGATGACAGAAGTGTCTGTTGATGGGAGACATAAGGCAGGATGTGACCATCACACAAGAAAGAAGGACTTTACCTTCCCTTCTTCTGCAGATTCTGCCTGTGTTAAGGCAACCCACAACCCTGTGGGATGGCTGTGAAGTTACTGTGAAGTCATATTGACCACACATTATTGATCACTGAACCATGTCTCCTTTGTGCAGATAGATCCTTGGATGCAGATTATAGACTTTATACTTTTCCTTGTTAACCATCTCACTAGATTTGTCCCCTGTTTGCTTTTAATCTTGTTTCTTACACAGTGGCCTCTTTCAATCTTGTCCATACCTCTGTCTTGGATCCACACATCTTCCCAGTTCTCTTTCAGGTATGGGCAGGTTCAGGGGAAGCCCCTTTGGCAGCCTCTGAGGACTTCCCTTCATTTGCCACATTCCTGGGTGTGGCTCTGTGTTTTTGTGTCCACCTGCAGGCATCCGCCCCCTTTGACGGATGCCTTAGTTGCAGTTCAGGCTTGGGGTGCAGATGAAGAAAGGGTGCAGATGAGGAAAGGGAGTGATGGCACGTGTCGGGGTGTGTGCCCAAGGCTCTTTTTTTTTTCTTTGAGAAGGAGTCTCACTCTTTCACCCAGACTGGAGTGCAGTGGCACGATCTTGGCTCACTGCAACCTCCGCCTCCCGAGTTCAAGCAATTCTCCTGTCTCAGCCTCCGGAGTAGCTCGGACTACAGGCACATGCCACCACATCCGGCTAATTTTTGTATTAGTAGAGACGGGGTTTCACCATATTGGTCAGGCTGGTCTTGAACTCATGACCACAGGTGATCCACTCGCCTAGGCCTCCCAAAGTGCGGGTTTTACAGGTGTGAGCCACTGTGCTGGGCCCCAAGACTCTTGTTGGTCAGTGCGCACCTATCGGAGTCAGCTGCCTGCTGAGGAGTTCCACTCCTCCCTGCCCCTGCCACCAATGGTCAGGTACTGGAGGGATGTGTGAAAACCCTGCAAAGCTTCCTTAGGCAAAGGCCCAGTGAGTGCAGTCGGTTGAGAGTGCCAGCCCCATGGACGTGGGACTGGGTGTGGCTGGGTGAGTGTTTGGCAGCTCGAGGGGCTTTGGAGATTCTTGCTCACTGAAGGAGCCGTAAAGACAGCCCTGGCTACCCTGTGCACACTTCATCTTCCTGGATCACCTTGCCCTCAACTCACCTCTGGCCAGTATACTTAAAAAAAAAAAAGCTGTCTTATTTTCTTTTTGATTATGGTAAAATACGCATAACATAAAATTTACCATCTTAACCATTTTTAAGTGTGTGACTCAGTTGTATTAAGCACATTCCTGTTGATGTGCAGCCAATCTCCTGAACTCTTCATCTTGCAAACTTCCCACTTCCCCCAACTTCCCACTTCCCCTCCCCCGCCCCAGGTCTGTGTCATTCTACTTCTGTCTCTGGGAATTCTCTGGGGACCTCACAGAAGAGGATTCCTGCAGGATTTGTTCTTTTAGTGACTGGCTTGTTTCATTTAGCATAATTTCTTCAAGGTTGACCCCTGTTGGAGCGAGTGTCAAAATTCCCTTCCTTTTGAGTCATATTCCATGGTATGTACAGTCCTTATGGTTTTTAACCACAGGGTCCTTGGTTTCACTTGGTCCTCAGTTTCCCATCAATCCAGTGCTGTGTGTGTATGTGCGTAGGGGGTGAGCTAGGCACACATAGACTCTTTACCCTGCTGCAGCCTTGGTTCTGTGAGTTAATTTATTCCTCTTAACTTCTAAGTTTGGGTTTTAAGGGCCAGCAGTATAGTTATGGGTGGCTTTCTTGGGGTCCACTGCAGGTGTGACCTAGTGGCTGTAAGCTATGGCTCCAGGGGAAGGAGGCTCTGTCACTTCTACATCTGGTACATGGCTAGATTTCCCACTGAGTTACAGAACATTGAACTCACCATTGATGCTTACATTGAAGCAAGGCCTTGGCTGGGTTAATACCAGCCTGAGATGGATTGAGCCCATCTTTCTCATCTGGCCTGACCCAGGGCCGGCTACCCAGGGCTAAGCCTGAGGACAGTGGCCCCTTCCAGGTCCCTGAGAGCCTATAGCCCCAACCAATCTCTACTCTCAGATATGCCTGCTGGGTCTGTCTTCAATCTTCCTTCTTTTTAACATTCATTTAAAATTAACATTATGTTTCTAAACTTAAAAGAAATTCATTTTCATTGTAGAAAAACAAGAAAAATTCTAAATAGACATAGAGAGGAAAATACAAATCTACAGCATACCCGCTCCAAGGGGAACACCATTCTTAATAACTTGGTGTCTTCACACCTTAGGTGCTCCTCACCAGTGAGTGCCCTTGGGCAGGGAGACTTGGAGGAAGACAAGGCCCCCTGGGGGTGGGTTCTAACCATCAGGAAGGCCTGAGACTCATAGAAGGCATTGTTCCCAGCAAAAGCTGTCATTCCCTCTGACAGTCTCTCAGTGACTGGTGTCAGAGTATGGCTATGCCTGTAAGAGCCCCTAGGAGAAGTGGAGCAGCCAGGTCCTGGGGTTTGACTAAATGCATGACAGGCTGGAGGCCAGCGGGCCTGCAGGGCAGTGGGGCTGGTCCTAGGGCTCCCTTGCACACTCTGCGTGTGTGCTGCCTCACACTCATCTTGGTATCTGCTGCCTAATGGATCAGCCCCTCAGTCAAACTTGAGGCAGGAGGTGAAGCTGCATTTAAACCTCCCATTACGATACAGGAGAGGGAAAGGTCACCAGGAGGTTCTGGTCCCATCTCTACAATAAACTGTGCAAATTTGGAGACTCAGTTTCCTTACCTGGAGAGGGGGATGAGCCACGCCTACAGTATGGGTGACCATAATGTGATAAGAGGAGCAGTGGGTGGCAAAGGTGAGCTTCCCTTTGTCTCTCAGCAGGCTTGGCAAGGAAGAGGAGGATTCGTGAATGTGCTTGAGGGGAGCAGAAGGTACCCTGGCTTTGGCATTAGGAAGGCTGTCTTGGGAAGGGAGGGTGGGGACGTCCCAGCTGCTGGAAAAGCTGGTGCAGCTGCAGCTGCCCCTGAGGTTGATCTCTAAAAGTGGATGCCGGGCCTGAGTGGCCTTCCAGGCTCCAGTGAGCACAGGCATTTGTCTCATGATTGCTGCTCCTTGGTGGTTCGAGGAAGGACTCCAGAGCATGCTTAGAAAGGCAGGACAGCAACTCAAGGCTCACTTGCAGCCTGTGGACATGTCCAGGACTGCAAGGGAGCTGGGACACAAGGGTGCTGACCTTGGTGCTGACCTTGCTGCAGACCTCAGCCTTGGCTGGGACCACTTCAGAAATTCCATCTTCTCCATGTTTTCCATTATCACCAGCCAAGAGGCAACACATGGGTGAGAAGGATTGACCTGGGCTTGAACCCACACTAAGCACTTTCCAAATTGGTTCCCTCTGAGGTTCTCAAACCTCAGTTCACGACACCCCCTGGACCATAAGCAATATATAACAGTTAACAGTTCTGTTAATTCAATGGTTAGGTCCAAGCAGCTCACTAAGTATGTCCTGACAGCTTAGTAGCCATTTGAAAAATAATACTTATAAAATGAAAGAAAAATAATGTTTTTCTTTTCTTTTTCTTTTTCTTTTTATTATTATTATTTTTAGAGACGGGGATTTGCTCTGTTGCCCAGGCTGGAGTGCAGTGATGCAATCACGGCTCACTGCACCCTTGAACTCCTGGACTCAAGTGATCTTCCTGCCTCAGCCTCCTGAGTAGCTAGGACTATCAGCGCATACCACTGTGCCTGGTTAATTTATTTTTTATTTTTATTTTGTAGCAATAGGGTCTCACTATGTTGCCCATGCTGGTCTTGAACTCTTGGGCTCAAGCGATCCTCCTACCTCAGACTCCCAAACTGTTGGGATTATAGGTGTGAACCACTGCACCTGACTGTTTTCATTTTTAAATAGCCACTATTCCTTTCTAAGGGGCTTATGTGCCTTATAAGCTTTGTACAGCTTCTCTAAACTTGGAATTCTTTTAGACTCCGCCACCCACATTTTATATTCCAATGTGGAATTTTGTGTGGTACTTGCAAAATCCAGCTTTGCAAAGCGATAACATTCTTGACAGGAATGCAGCAGGATCTCGTGGTTAAGCTGGGAACTGCCTGCAGCCAGCAGCTTGCCTGGCACCTGACATGTGTGGCTGAGTTTCCCTTCATTTAAGGTATCCCCCAGTGCCCCAGTGAGTTCTTAGGGGTGCTTGACACGTTTGGGAATGTGGAATGACTTAATGGGATCCTCCTTATAATCCTGTGATGTAGGTATTACCCCATTTTACAGAAGTAGAGACTGAGGCTCAGAGAAGCCAAGATATTGGCCTAAGGCCACACAGCTCCTTGGCAAGGGAGCCAGGACTGACTGGGTGTCCCTGATGCTCTGACAACACTTTGAACGATTAACTAGGTCCCTTTGAGGTTCTGAGCACTTGTCCTTCTCCCTTTAGTATCTGGCGCCAGAGGGAATCAATCTTTCTGTCCTTCAGAACTCAGACCATTCCCTGTCACCCAGCCCTGAGAGGCAGAAAGTGGACAGTGATGGGAGCCTGTTGTTT
>NC_037677.1:44786155-44869221 GCF_003255815.1 Theropithecus gelada
GATTATTTCTCATTCTCAGAAAAACTCTACAAGGCACAATTGGTTCCCCCAGACTAAGAGCATAGATGAAACTGCCAATTATTAGACCAATGACTAGCCCTCTGTCATTTACAAACCTTCTGAATCCAGGTTACGGCTTGGATGTTTGTCCCCTTCAGATCTCATGTGGAAATGTAATTTCCAGGTTGGAGGTAGGCTTGGTGGGAGATGTTTGGGTCATGGGGGCGGATCCCTCATGAATGGCTTGGTCTGTCCTTGTAATGAATGAGTTCTCTCACCTGATGAATTCACACAAGATCTAGTTGTTTAAAAGAGCCTGGCCCCTCCTTCCTCTTTCTCTCGCTCCCTCTCTCGCAGGGTGATAAGCAGGCCCCTCCTTTGCCTTCCACTATGATTGGAAGCTTCTGAGACCCTCACCAGAGGCCCAGAAGCAGATGCCAGCACCATGCTTCCTGCACAGCTTGCAGAACCATGAGCCAATATAAACCTCTTTTCTTGATAAATTACCCAGTTTCAGATATTCCTTTATAGCAACACAAATGAACTAATATACCAGGTGACAGAAAAGCTGGCTCAGATGGTCTTATCTAGGAAGGAATCTTGCAGGCTCACCTAACTAGTGATGCTACAGTGGGCAGATCTCAGGGCAACTCTAGCCAGAGGGACAAAGGGTCATCAGGGTGGTGGCTTCCAGCCCCTGCCCTTCTCTGGGAAGTGCTGTGTCCAGGTGGTGATGAGAACCCAGGACAGGCAGGCTCCCCTGAGCAGGGACAGGTGCCAGCAGGGGTCAGCCCACATCCATCCATCCATGGCCTTTGTGAATAAGTCATCTCTCTTCCTAACCAGCAAGCACAACCCGGCCATTAGTGGAGCAGCCTCCAGCATGGACTGAGGCTGAGCAGAGAGTGGGGTCTCCCACTCAAACACAGCCTTACCCCTGGCTGGGCAGATGCTGAGGAGTCACCTCTCCCTGCCATTATTACTAGGACACAAACCTGCGACCCTGTAGAGCACCACTAAATTATCTCCTGATCTCACCAGCTAGTGTACAAAAATGTTAGCTCAAACAAAAATGCCAGCCTGGCAAAGTCTCTGCTGTGGACTTCATGAAGCCAGCAGGGAAATGCAAAGGAAGAGCTTCCCTCGCAGCTGCAGGAGCTTCTTGTGGCTCTAAGGGTGAGCTTCTTGGGTGATGTAAACCATTTATTGTAAAGGTCATGGGGGCACTGTGGACAGGGAGATGGCTTGGCAAATACCTCACAAAGGAGCAGCATTTATTCTAATGCTGTGCAGAGGATGCATGCAGAAACATCATGGAGCAGATGCAGCAGAGAGCGCAGCTTTGTGATTCACAAGGATCTGGTGTCCTTTCTCAGTGCATCGGCACTCACTTAGGTTGTAGAGAATACTGCCTTGTCCTGCTTCCGACTCAAGGACTCAGAAAGCAGTTTCTGTGGTAATAATGATGTATAATAATGCTGATAAGGTCATGATAGGTGACTCCCTATAAGCACTTAGTATGCTCTAGACACAATTCTATGTGCTTGGAACATATCACCCACTTAATGGAAAAGAATCATTTCAAAGGGTCCCTGTGAGTGGGTGGCACCATTCATCCATCTTGAAAGTGAAGTTCTGCAACTTTTAAGCAGCTCTTGGCATATGGCACCAATTGACTTTGTGTGTTTCTGTGGCAGGGAAAGCTGCTGGAGCAAGTTCAAAAAGCCTAAGGCAAGACATTGGGGAACTCGCCCTGTTTGCATGAGTTCTTGGCCTTGATCAATGGCAGCTGACCCTGGGGAGAAGGGGTACCTACAGTTGTTACTATTATTCATTTTCCTTTAAAAGATGACAACAAATTGGCACCATAGTTGTGAAGACCAATTCCCCTCCTTCAAGATTCTGCACATAATGTTCCGGGCATGGGGTTATGGGGTGGCGAGTGTGTTATGTGAAATCTTGGAAGGAGGCCATAGAGCTGCTTGGAAAGGAACTGATGGATCCCTCCCTCCATCTGTGTCAGGCATCTTTCTTGTCAGAACCGAGATAGACAGGCAGGAAGACAGGAAACAAATGGACTTTTCTGGAAGTAAAATAATCAGCTGAGTGACACCTTTCAAAGACGTGTGGAACAAGAAGAGCTCAGGGTGCCTGGAAGGATGTTGGGCGGACTGGAGCCAACATAGCTCCATTAGCTCCATGCACTAAGGGTTTCTGAATGGAGTAGTTGGCTTGACAGCGCCTGTTCACTCAATCCAGCTGCTGTGTGTCATAGAGCAGAACTGCCACGCCTTTGTGGGACAGAAGCTCCTTTTGGGAGGTGGCCAGGCCAGAACCCGGTACATCTTACGGCAAGGCCTCTGCACGTGCGACGTCCTGCCTGCCCCTGTTGGAGACAGAAAAATAGCCTTGCTCCACAACGAGCTCCCACAAATAGCACTTCTCTCTAATCAAACAGCTCTCTAATTTAGAGGGAGTTTCCGGGCGGGCCTGTTTTCTGTCTTTCTTGGTTTGACTCACTCCAACAAGGCTTGCTCTGTTGTGTCAGAGACAAAATATAGCCCTGTTCCAACCTGAGATGTCGAATAACTTTTCTTGTAAGTTAATCATAAGGTGGACTTTCTTAGCCAAAAATTCCAACCAGCTCTGCTGGCTCAAGAGGAGAAACAAGATTCTGAGAGAGTGTCTACCCTATGTCAATGTGGTGATTCATTGTCTAAATGAGATCAAATTGTCAAAATATGAATTAAAATTAAATCTAGTGCAGTTTTACTGTTTCGAAGGAAAATTATGATGACAAAGCAGGTGTTTTCCAGCTTAAGATATCCTTGAACATGATGTTGCAAGTACATAAAAATGATGTTCCGGAAACTTCCATCTTATATTAAAGAGTTAAAAAAATAAATCCAGCCGGGCGCGGTGGCTCATGCCTGTAATCCCAGCACTTTGGGAGGCCAAGGCGGGCGAATTACGAGGTCAGGAGATCGAGACCATCCTGGTTAACACAGTGAAACCCCGTCTCTACTAAAAATACAAAAAAAAAAAAAAAAAAAAAATTAGCTGGGCGTGGTGGTGGGCGCCTGTAGTCCCAGCTACACGGGAGGCTGAGGTAGGAGAATGGTGTGAACCTGGGGGGTGGAGCTTGCAGTGAGCCGAGATTGCACCACTGCACTCCAGCCTGGGCGACAGAGCAAGACTCCGTCTCAAAATAAATAAATAAATAAATAAATCCAAAAAGAGAATAGGAAGTGGAAATACTATTTGATTCTACACTGTGCAAGGTGCAGTTGGGGAGACTACCCAAGTTTTCAGGCAAAGGAAGAAAGGAAAATGTCAAAAGATTTTAGCAAAAACAAATTTAAAAACTGTGCATTGAACAAAAAGCCAGAATTCAAAGGGAATTGGGAAAACTATTTTCAATAAATATGTCCAAATGGTGTAAAAGTTGCTTGCAAACCTGAAAGAAAAGCTCAAGATCCTAAATCAAGAGTAGAAATCAAGAAAATCCTAAATCAAGATCCAAACAAACAAACAAACAAAAATCTAAATCAAGAGAAGGAGCTATCCTTACATCATAAATGAGAAGACTCCTTAGACAAACATGGGAAGTGTTCATTCTCACTAGAAATCAGAGAAATGCAAATCAAAAAGGGATCAGCTTTTTCTTCATTAAATGAGTCATTTTTAAAAAATTGACAAATGGTGTTAAAGAGGGTGACGTAGGTATTCTCATTTGTTGACTGGCATAGCTGTGGTGTAGTACTAACTTGTCAGAAATCATTTTGACAGTAAGTATTAAATAGCCTTGAAAATAGTCCTTTTCCATGACCTAGTAATTCCAGCTTTAGAAATTCAACCCCAAAATGAAAGTCTAAGAATAAAAAACCATTATGCACAAATACATTTTTAGCAGTGTCATTTCTATATTAAACTGAGAAACAAATGAGATGTTTAGATGTTAGGGAAATGGCTAAGTAAACATCGGCTTATTTCCTCACTGGAATAGTATGAGACTATAACAATATGAAAAATTTAGATTAAGTAAAAATAAAAATACAAAATTATTATATGATTAAAAACACTATATATGAACAAGGAAGGGTTGAAAATTTGTATCTACACACAAAAAAACTGCACATGGGTGTTTATAGCAGCTTTATTAATAATTGCTAAAACTTAGAAGCAGCTGAGACGCCTTTCAGCAGGTGAATGCATATACTGTGGTACATCCAGATGACAGAATATTACTCAGCGCCCAAAAGAAATGAGCTGTCAGGCTGGGAGCAGTGGCTCATGCCTGTAATCCCAGCACTTTGGGAGGCCAAGGCGGGTGGATCACCTGAGGTCAGGAGTTCGAGACTAGCCTGACCAACATGGTGAAACCCCATCTCTACTAAAAATACGAAAATTAGCTGGGTGTGGTGGCAGGCACCTGTAATCCCAGGTACTTGGGAGGCTAAGGCAGGAGAATTGCTTGAACCTGGGAGGCGGAGGTTGCAGTGAGCTGAGATCATGCCATTGCACTCCAGCCTGGGTGACAGAGAGAAACTATCACCAAAAAAAAAAAAAAAAAAAAAAAAAAGAAAGAAAATGAGCTGTCAGTCCATGAGAAGACATGGAGGAAGGGTAATTGCATATTGCTAAGTGAAAGAGGTCAATCTGAAAAGGCTGTATAGTGTATCATTCCAATTCTATGATATCCTGGAAAAGACAAAACTGTGGAGACATTGAAAGATGGCTGGTTGCCAAGGGTGAGGGTGGTGGGAGGGATGAGTAGGGATGAGTAGGCAGAGCACAGAGGATACTTAGGGAGCGAAACTACTCTGTATGATGCTATGACGCTGGGTTCATGCCAGTATAAATTTGTCCAAACCCATAGAATATGCTGTACATCAAGAGTGAACCCTAAGGTGACCTGTGGACTTTTGAGGGATACTGATGTCTAATGTAGATTCCTTAGTTGTAGCAAATGGACTACTCTAGTACAGGATGTTGATCATGGGAGAGGCTGTGCATGTGTGGGGGTAGGGCTATATGGGAAATCTATCTTCCACTCAATGTTTCTGTGAATGAAAACTTATTTAAAAGCAAAAGCGAGGAAGAGGAAAAAGAGTGAAAATATTTATGAAGGTTGTGTTTTGGTTATGACAGTCTTATTTTCTTTGGTTTCCATGCCTGTAATTACCCCTTTTAAACATGAGCATGCATTATTTTATATTGAAAATAAGCAAATAGGCATTTCAAGAGTTTATAAAACTACAGAATGAAGCTGAACATGTGGTTGTATATGTAAACAGTTCTGAGAATTTCGGATCCCTTGTTTGCTTTCGTTGGTCAAAGTTTTGTAAATTCACATTCTTTTTGGCTATTTGTGCATTTACACAATTGACCCTATACTCTAAAACTATGACCAGTTAGAATCTCCGTTCCCAATAAAAATAAGGCATCTTTGGGGAATCTCAGTGGGAATTGTATTCTTGGAATTTTTCCCACAACGTGTGATTCAATTTTTATTTATTTTTAAATATCTAGGACTATTATTAGAATAGCCTATCTCTTATTACCCATGTGTATATTTATTTGCATTTAATTATAAGCATATCCAGTAATGATTCTCCCTGTCCTGCCTCACATCTGTTTAGTTCCTTAGCACCCGCATTCTAGGGAACCACTATTTTTAAGTTCTTGTGAATATTTCTGGAGCTTCTTTAAGCTTGTGTAAGCAAATACTAATATATATTCTTATTTCCCCTTATTTTTATGTAGAAGTGGCACATTTTATACCTTGTCCAACACCTAGCTTTTCCACTGAACAATGCATCTTTCCTTATCAGGACACATGTAGCTTCTTCGTCTTTATACAGATGACCCCATGCACGGATTCACCATAATCTACTCAACTAGTCCCCTGCTGATGGAAGATGGGCTGTTTCTAATCCATTGCTATTATAAACAGTGCTGTAATGACTGATCTTATGCACACAACATTTCCCACATGTGCAAGGATATCCATAGAACGAATTCCTGGAAATGAAATTGCCAGGTCAGAGTCTAAGCGCCTGTAATTTTGATAGATGTTACGAAATCATTCTCCATCGGGAAGGGTCACACTGCTGCCAGCGATATTTTTGAGTGCCAGATTCCCTGCACTCTTACCAAGACTGCTTTGCCTCACATTTGACTGCAGGCATTTTGATTTGGGAAAAAAAAAAAAAAAAAAAAAAAAAAAAGTCAATGTATTTTTACTGGAATTCCTCTCTCCTGAGGGAACTTTAGCGTGTTTTCCTGTGTACATGAGTCTTTCCTTATGTGTAAAAACTGCCTGTTTCCCCCCTTCTTTTATTTTGTTGATTGGGTCATATTTTTATGGATTTCTAGAAATTCTGTTTGTATTAGGGAGATAGCCTGTCTTGAGACCTGGACTTACCTAGCTGGGACATGTACCTGAGGACAAGAGATTATAAAAGGTACTTCCCTCTGGATTACTGGAGTGAATAGGAAGTATTTGAAAGAAGATGAATGGTCATTCAAGAAAGTTTGCGAACTCCAGCCCATGAGTAGCACCGAGAACAAGTTTCATATCGGAGCATTGTATGTTTGCAGCTTTCCTATTTGCTGCTTACTAACAGTGTCACTTAGAGCAATCATGTAGCCTATTTAAGCCTTGTCCTCCTTACCTGTAATGTAAAAGGCTTATCTTCCCATCCCTTTGGGTTATGGCTAACACATATTAAGAAGCTGATACTGCAGTAATTACACAGGGTCAAGGTAGTTGGAAACACTCCCAGCACTCCTCAAGGTGAGCTCCCTTCACCTGTCCTAAAGGTAAAGGTGCAGCAAGAGAAGAAAGCTCCGGCAGTCGTAGGGGACCCCAGACATGTCCAGGTGCAGTTCCCCAGAACACTTTCTCAGATGCTGGGGAGATGTTTGCCTTTGGATTATGAACCACAGAGATGTGTGCAAGGAACTTTGGTTTTAGGGAGCTCAAGCAGAAGCTTCTAGTGGCATAAATAATACCCCACTGGTGATGGAACCAAGCCAACCTATGTAATCAGTTAAACCAGGTGTCAGCCTTCAACCCATGCATCCCTAGGCAATGTACACAAGCTAGCCCTGGGTCCCTCCAAGGAATTTGGAACTGTAAACAGCACATTCATTATAAATCACCAACTGGCTCAACTCATCCTTCTTATCTTGGCCAAAGATCAGTACCAGACTTCCAGACCTCCCTGGAGATGAGCACAGAATGCTTCTAGTCTACCCATATGATAACCTTACCTTACACAGGTACACAGGGAGCGCTCAGAAACTATTGGAAGCTATTGTGGGTTTTTTCCCCCTTTCTCTTTTGCAACAAATCTGCCTTTGGTTTCACTGGAAACTTTTTCTTCTACAGCTCAGGGGAGACTGTCACTAGCGTGACCAGCTTGGCCCCACTACAGCCCAAGAAGGGCAAGAGGCAGAAGGAGAAGCCTGACATTCCTCCTGCAGTCCCTGCCAAAGGTAAGGAGCTGGCCTGCAGTTTTTTACCTGGAAACTATCATTATTGATCCATGTGGGTCTGGGGTTCCATGTTGGATTATGACAGGGAGCATAGGCAGATGGGGAATATGACATGACATTTAATGATTGTATAGTCTGGACCCCCACCTAGATTCTGGGCATAACTGGTGCTCAACCACCTCAGCCCTTAACCCAGTACTTGGGTTGGGGGTGGAGGTGGAGGAGGAAGCAAGGGCCTAGCATAGCTTTAGCAGGGGGAAGATCAACATCCACAGATGATTCCAGATTGTGTTTCACTTTGAACTACTAAAATGTACCACACATGAGGTGGGGTGGTGGGGTGGGATGAGGAAGTCTTCTTGGTTCACTCAAGGGAAGAAAGGCTCTCTGAATTTTTAAAGATATCAACCAGGTGTGCAATTTATTTCACATTTGCTCTGGGTATAAAATGAGGGCTATCCTGTGATTCCAGTTATGATTTAGAGCAATGTAAGTGAGGAAGATAGGTGTTTCTGGAGGAAAGAACTGCAAGAGTATTAGGAGAACCAAGACTGATTATAGATAGTTCCTAAAATAACTGGTCAATTTAGGAGATATTTATACCTCACCAAATTTGAAATATAGTTGGGGGAATACAAGGGTTGCCCAAATGAACAATTCTATCCCTCAACTGTGACTTTGCAGGCTGTCCCCTAGGGACACATCAAGCTCTGTGGGGAAGCCAGTGGTGGTGAGGCTGAGCACACATGGAGTGGAAAGAGGGCTGGAGGGTGTGGTCGTACTGCAGGGGAATGAAAAGCATGGACCTGGGAGGGAAGGGAGTAGAGAATGCCTGCCTGGGCCAGGCATCATACCGCTTGATGTAATTCATTCCACGGTAGCTATTATCCACCCTTACAAAAGTTGAAAGTGAGACTTAGGTAAGTGGTAGAGCCTTACTTTCAATGCCAAGTTCAAATCCTAAATGGTTGAAGACTAGTGACTTGACACAGTGGGAAGGGCCTCACTTTCTTTTTCTGTCAAGTGGGGACAATAAGACCCTCCCTGATGACCTCACAGGGCTGCTATGAGGATCAAGAGTCACTGTGATCAGCACTAGTGGGTGGCTAGGACGGAGTCTCCCAGGGAAGGTCCCGGCTTCAGGCTTCACTGGGTGCATCTGGTTCTCACCTGCACACCTGACATCCATGTGGCTGGCAGAGTTTTATCCAGACTTCTTTTGTTAACCTTGCTGAGTGAGATGACGACATGTTCAAAGACTAGGGGAGGATCACCCCCACTGAGGGGAACCTGCTGACACCTAGATCTGAAAGTTCTTCCATGGGACCAGGAAGGGGTCTGAGACCTCTCAGAATATGTCCCTGATGCCCATGATGTGTGGCCACTAAGTATTCTGGGAGGAACCGCAAGCTAAACCCTTGACCTACTTCCACAGCTCCGATAGCCCCCACGTTCCATAAACCGAAGTTGCTGAAACCACAGAGAAAAGTCACTCTGGTAAGTAACCATCTTCTGTATTCCTTGTGTAAGCCTCAGACACAATTCAGATTCCAAAACAGTGCCTTTATTAACTGAAAACATGCAGAAAGTTTTAGAAACTTTTGTCCCCAAACAAAAGCATTCTCTCTTCTCGGGTGTCAGCTTTTGAGTCAGCCTTTCTCCATACTTAGTTCCCAGAGTAACTCTTTAAAAATCCAAATATTTTCTATTATAAATGCGCTGTTTCAAAAGGGAGAAAAGCCATATTCAGAAATGTATAAAATAGAAAGTGGACCTGCTTGCACACATTTACCTGATAATTACTCCAAAGAGACTGCTGCACATGTTTTCCATAAAATATGTCTTAGCTTTTGATTTTGAACAATTTTAGATTTATGGAAAAGTTATAAAGCTAGCACAGAGAGGTCCCATGTACCTTCATCCACCTTCTCTTAGTGTTGGCTTCTTACATAGCCATGGTACATGTATCAAACTAAGAAATTAACATTGGTTCATTGCTATTAACTACACTTCAGACTTAACCAGATTTTGGTCTACCTGCTAATGTTCCTTTTCCGGTGTAGGATCCAAATCCAGGATCTCACATTGCATTTAGTTGTTACATCTCCTTGCTTTCCAACAATCCAAGACAGCTCTGCAGGCTGTCTTTTTCTTTCATGGCCTTGACACTTTTGAAGAGTAGTGGCCAGTGATTTTTTAGAATGTCCCTCAATTTGGTACTCTCTGAGGTTTTCTGAGCATCAGAAATGGGGTGTATTAGTCAGTTCTCACACTGCTATAAAGATACTACCTAAGACTGGGTAATTTGTAAACAGGTTTATAAAAAAGTTTCATTGACTCACAGTTCCTCATGGCTGGGGAGTCCTCAGGAAACTTACAGTCATAGTGGAAGGGGAAGCAGGCACATCTTACATGGAGGCAGATAAGAGAGGGTGTGTGTGAGCACAGGAAAAACTACCATTTATAAAACCATCACATTTCATGATAATTCACTCATTTGTCATGAGAACAGCAGGGAGGAAACCACCCCCTAACCCAATCACTTCCGTCCCTTGACACGTGGGGTTACAATTCGAGATAAGATTTGGGTGAGGACACAGAGCCAAACTATATCATGGGGTTACGGATTTTGGGGACAAACAGCACAGAGGTGGAGCTCCCTTCTCATTGCATGGTGTCGGGGTGCATGACATCAATATATCTTGCTAATGGTGATCCCCATCTCGATCACTTGGTTAAGGTGGTGTCTGCCAGGTTTCTTTACTATGAAGTTACTATTTTCTCCTTTCCAGACTCTATTTGTTAGAGGCCAGTCCCTGAGTCCAGTTCACATTCAAGGTGAGGAGAGTTAAGCTCCACCTTAAGGGAGACGTGTCATGAATTTGTGGATATGTTAAATCCACCACAGTAATTTATAAGAATCTTAGGGGAGATATGTTAAGGCTTGCAAATATCTTGTTTTTCCTTGAACTTTTGTCCACTAATTTTGCATTCATCAGTGGATTTTGCTTGCAGCAGATTTTACTATGGTGCGCTAAGGATGATTTTCTATTTCCCTTAATCTTTCTAGATGTATTATTTGGAATTCTTCTATAAGGAAGAGTGGCCCCCTTTTCTCATTTGTTTATTATTCAGTAATTCCTTGATATCAGTATGGATGCGTGGATATTTATTTTTTAGTTTTTAACTACATTATTATTTATTTTGTTGTTAATATTGTTCAGCAGTTAGTTGTGTGTGTGTGCATGAGAGAGAGAGAGAGAGACTGTCAAAGCTATGCTAAAGTGTGTATGTACTGCAAAGGGCCAAGACAATCTTGAGAGGGGAGTGCAAGGTGGAGGATTTATATGCCAATTCTCGAGATCTACATTAAAGCAAGTGTTAGTAATACAATGGGGTATTAACACAAGGGCAGACAAGTAGACAAAGGAACAGAATAAAGAGCTCCAAACACAACTGCATAGGATTGTCATTTGATTTATGACAACAGTGACATTGCAGTGCAGTGAAAAAGATATTATCTTTTCAATGTATGGTGACGCGTTTGTTGGATATCCATATGAAAAAAAGATCTATAGCCCCTACTCTACACCACACACAAAAGTTAACAGGAAATGGATCATACACATAAGTATGAAAGGTACAAACAAAGTAAAGCTTCCTGAAGATAGCATTTCTTCCTAATTTCAGAGTAAACAAAGATGTTTTTAAACAAGACACATAAAGCACCAACCATAAAGGAATGGATAAAGAAATCTGGGATATATTAACATTTAGAACTTCTGTTCTGATTAATGATACCGCTAAAATAATGAAAAGGCAAGCTGCAGATTGGGAGAACATATCTCTATGCATATATCTGCCAAAGGTTTCCCTCCCTCTCTCCCTCCTTTCTTTCCTTTTCTCTAATCTTCCTTCCTTCCTTCCTTCCTTCCTTCCTTCCTTCCTTCCTTCCTTCCTTCCTTCCTTCCTTCCTTCCTTCCTTCCTTCTTTCCTTCCTCCCTCCCTCCCTCTCTCTCTCTTTCTTTCTCTCTTTCTCCCTCTCTCTCCTTCCTTCCTTCTTTTCTTGTCATTAATTTTCTTTTCTTTTCTTTTCTTTCTTCTTTCTTGTTCTGTCACCCAAGTTGGAGTGCAGTGGTACCACCTCGGCTCACTGTGGCCTCCACCTCCTGGGTTCAAGTGATTCTTGTGCCTCAGCCTCTCAAGTAGCTGGGATTGCAGGTGCATGCCACTATGCTAGGCTAGTTTTTGTATTTTTAGTATAGTTAGGGTTTCACCATGCTGTCCAGGCTGGTTTCAAACTCATGGCCTCAAGTGTTCCTCCCACCTCGGCCTCCAAAAGTGTTGGGTTTGCAGGCATGAGCCACTGCACCTGGCTGACCTGACAAAGGTTTCTTATCTAGAACACATGAACACCTACCAATCAATAAGAAATAAAAAGACAGCACTACCAAAAAATGGGCAGAAGGTTTAAATGTGCACTTGACAAAAGAAGATATACAAATAGCCAGTAAACTCATAAAAAGTCCGTAACCTCATAGGCATCATGACAGTGCGATTTAAAAGCATAAAGCCAGTTCACATCCACCAAGATAGTTAAAATGAAGTACTTGTGCAGTTTCTTTTTTGCCTGTATTTCTCTGATCCATTTGGAGTTTAGAAATGGATCCAATTTTATCTGTTTGTCAGACTCTTTTTTATTTTACCTTATGCCTTCTATTTCAACAATCATTATTTGCTAATTTCATCACCATATTCTAAACAATTATATGAACTTATTTATTCCTCTTTTTTTGAGTCCAGTGTCTTTCCCTTCATGACCTTTACTTGCCTTTCCATTTGAGCAATTTGTCTGTGAATGGAATTCTAGATTCATAAACTTTTTCCACTAGGTGCAGAGAAGTAGGATAAGCACTTCATAATGCATTTCTCTGAACTTCCTGTATTGCTGAACATAAATGCCAAACTCATGACTGTCACCTATAATTCCCCATATTATTCGAGCCACATAGGTAATTTAAGCTTTCTAGTAGCCACATTAAAGGAGTGAAAAGTAACAGATGAAACAGATTTTAATGATACAGTTTATTTAACTTAACATATCAAAAATATTATCATTTAGTCATGTAATCAATATAGCAATTACTAATTACATATTTTCTATTATTTTTATTGTGCTAAGTCTTCAGAATCCAGTGTCTATTTGACACTTACTGCACATCTTAATTCACAGGCACAGTTCCAGTGCTTAGTAAACACATTTGACTAGTGGCTACCACATTGGACAGTGCATCCCAGAATGATCTAGCCCCCACTGTTTCTTTGACGTAATTTTTACTACCATCCCTCTCTCTTGTTTCCCTTCAGCCACACTGGCCTCCTTGCTAATCCTTAAATATACCAAACATGCTCCTGTGTCAGGGCCCATGTACCCACTCTCCCCTTTTCCTGGAACGTCCTCCCCAGGATCTGCCCATGGCTTATTCCTCACCCCCTGTGATCTCTGATCAAACATCATGTAATGAAGGAGCTGTCCTGATAGCCTATATAAAACACCACCCACCTTGACATATTTTGTGTTTATATCTGTTAATCATCCATCTCTTCTACCAGGCTACAAGATCCATGAAGGCAGGGAGCTTGCCTGCTCTGGTTCCTGCTGTATTCTTCATGTTTAGAAATGTGTTTAGAGCAATTGATATTTGTTTATGATTCTGCACACCAGCCCTGTTGAGTAGGTTCTGTAATATTACATCCATAGTGGGGTGCATGAGCCTCTGAGAGTCAGTAAAGTGAGAGATGGGTGACTTATCCAAGGTCACACGGCTGTGGGTTGCAGTCAGGGCTTAATCCGAAATCTAAGGTTTTCACCAGCACATTGGAAGCTTTGCCTCAGTGCGGAATCTGGGCCTGGCTGCTCTCTATGCGTGATCCTGAATGCCTGTGTGGCTCAGCCTTGCTCCTGTCCTTGCTGTTCTGTGCTTCACCTGCTTTTTAAAGAGAGTCTTCTTTTGCCTGCAGTGAACTGTGGGTTCTAGTAGACTTTTCATATAGTGGGTTCCATTTGGTTCGTGTTATAAAAAAATCCTCATCAATTCTACTCTGTTGACTGTACCATATGGTTCTTAAATGCAGCAGCAAACCTTTTGGCTTATTGACCATTGGCACTCAGTGGGCTTTTGGAAACTGTGGAGCATAAAGGCTAAAACAATCAATTTCCCTTGGCCTTGGAGCATCCCGGTTCTCACCTCTGACATTCAGTCTCCTGCAGATAGACAGGCTAAGTTCACTGTCCTCTAGACTGTGTGCAGCACTGCACATCTGGGTGTGTGTGTTTGTTTATGTAGCTCTTTTAGATCTTTTCTTTCTAATTCTGATATTTAACAACTACCTCAAGAGTGACTACAGAGTGACTACACTTAATTTCCCCACCTTATGTTCTCTCTAAGTTGCTCAGGACTTATTGTTTCTAATCCAGTCTCTTACCCCTGCTAATAACAGAAACAACTGTATATTGAAGTTTCATTGATATGTCCCAGGGATAGATCAAAAAAGCGCTTTTGGCATGTGATCGTATTTAATTCTCACAATTAGATTTTTCCATTGCCCCCTACAAGCTTTGCGTGTGAGAACAAACAACACTCAGTTTAAGAAACATGATCCATACCCATAGGTGTAATGTTATCAGTCTTCAGGAAACAACTTTCCCCAGTGCATAGCCTGGGTGGACCCACCTCTCATTTATCCATTAAACATGAAAATCCTTTGTGTACCTCTTGGGTGCAAAATGCTATCTTAAGCAATTTTTTGCAACTTATAAAAATATCAGATTCAATAGAGGTTTCAAATATAGCTCTGGTCCTGACTATAAGTTTTTTGTTTTTGACTTGTGTGTTTGAGCTGATGTGCTTCTCTGGG
Source organism: Theropithecus gelada (assembly GCF_003255815.1). Classification (NCBI taxonomy): domain Eukaryota; kingdom Metazoa; phylum Chordata; class Mammalia; order Primates; family Cercopithecidae; genus Theropithecus; species Theropithecus gelada. The sequence continues at coordinate 44,800,577 of NC_037677.1, forward strand.
TGGGGACTTATCATAGGAAATTCTCAATTTTCACAGATAATTGATTGGGGCGGTTATATGCATTTCAGAAGGATTCTTTATTTTATAGAAGTATTCTCAATAACAGTTCGTTAAATAACAGGTTTTCCCTTGATCATTTAAAATATGAAGAAGTTGGAAGTTTTTATACCAAATTTTCCAGAAACAAGGTCAATTTGGAAACTAGTTTACACCTATAACAATTCATAATAAAGACAAGAGCTGACCTCAGCTGGGCCTCTATCTGACCATTAGTTTAGAGTCAAAAATATCAGACCTAGCATCTGCAGGTTTTGGTGAATATCAAGATTTATTTTCCCAGGAGGCCAGCATTGACCTCAGTCTCAGTTTGGTCGATATTTATCTCTTAGATCAATAAGTCTTGATGGTAGCTAAAACAAAAGTCAATAGCCGCCTGTTGACTCACATAAAGTTAGTGGATAATTTAGAAAATAACTTGGAGACATCTTATTTTGGGGGCCTGGTACCAATTTAGGTGTCTAATTCTATAATGGTTCCATGTTGCCCCAATCTCTGTAACACAGTGCTTCTTGCTGTGGTCCTAGGCCACAGAGCTCCCCAGCCCCTCTGTCTAGAAACCAATCTGACCACCTCCACTGACTCATTGACAAGAAGTGGGAAGACTCACAGGGAGAATCTCCATTTATTGGGCGCCTATTTTGTACCAGCTGCCACATTAGATTATTTATAGGCTCTGGGTGAAAAGCACGTATCTTTGTGCCTGCAATCCCCAGACCATTAACAAGTGGGAATCTTTTCTTAGGTTTCCAAGACAACATTGCATTTTGCAAGAAGTATGTACTCTAGACATTAACAGTAGTGAGAAGTTTTTAAAAAATGGTAGGACAAAAGAAGAAAAAGGTGAGGCCAGGCATGGTGGCTCACGCCTGTAATCCCAGTACTTTGGGAGGCTGAGGCGGGCCAATCACCTGAAGTCAGGAGTTTGAGACTAGCCTGGCCAATATCGTGAAACCTCGTCTCCACAAAAATTACAAAAAAATTAGCCTGGCATGGTGGCACGTGCCTGTAATCCCACCTACTTAGGAGGCTGAGGCAGGAGAATTACTTGAACCCAGAAAATGGAGGTTGCAATGAGTCTAGATCGTACCACTGCACTCCAGCCTAGGTGACATAGTGAGACTCTGTCTCAAAAAAAAAAAAAAAAAAGAAGAAGAAGAAGAAGAAGAAAGTCATTTTAGACATTTTAAATTTTAAAATCAAGGTATCAAAACTGCTTTTCCTTTTTTTTTTTTTTAAATAAAACAACCAAACACAAAAAGCTGCTTTCAAAGTTCTGCTAATCAGATAAATATGAGGCCACGTGGATCACACAGGCACTTTCTATCTGACAGTGTGACCAGCTTGTCTAATAAGCATTTACAGTTCCCATATGTCAGTGCTCCCTCATCCCCTTGGGGTGAGGCATTGGCCCAAGCATCCCTTGAAGCCTCTTGGGGCCGTAGGAGCTGAACCCTCTGCAGCGAAGCTTCGGAAGCCTTGGAGCTGATTCACACACATCCAGGAAAAGCTGTCATTGCTTCCTTGTTTCAGAAGACACTGAGAAAGCCAGAAGTACATTTGATCTATTTTTATTGCTTTCGGTCAGTTATTGATTCAGAGGCCAAGTAGGGGGAACTTTTCTGTGATGCGGAAGCAAAACCTCAGAGTTAAAGGAAAAACAGCCACAGGACACAGGACTGTTACCTGAGTTGGGAAGGAGGGCAGTCAGCATCTCAACATTAACTGGAAAGTGGCGAGTGTCAATCTTGGGGTCGAATGAACTTGGATAGGCTCTTCCATGCCTCGTCATCAACCATGCCCTCCTCCACAAAGGGTCACCCACACCTCACCTGCAAGTCCTCCCTCTCCATAATTAAGCCCTAGGGTAGCTGAGGGGGTCAGGCCACCCCTGTTCTTTAGGGAGAAAATGATCTCTGTGAGCCAGAGACAAAAGACATAGAAAACCAGGAACGCCACAGGCTTAATCACTGCACATTTCCCAGGGGAGCGCTTGTGTCCTGTCTTCCCGCTCCGATCCATCCTTTGCATGGCTGCTGAGGGATTTTTCTGAAACACAGCTTCATCCGTGTCATTTCCCGTTGTAAATGGCTCCCTCTCGCCTCCAGGATGAGGCGGCTTCCTGTGAGTAATGGCTGGCCCTCGTCATAATCTGCCCGCGCTCCCTCAGGCCTACCCCACCCAGGACCCTCATCCTGCTGAGACCCCAAGCAGTCTAGGTCCTCTGTTCTCACCCACGCCCACCTAATCCTCCCGCGGAGCTGCTGCTCAGCTCCAAGATGTGGCTCACTCACCCCTTCTTTCTGAGGCCTCCTCACCTCTGCCTCCCACTTCTCTGGAATCTAGGTTAGTCTCGGCATCCGAGTGAGTTGTGCCTGTTCACGTCAGTGATCTGCTTGTAGATAGTTCTTGGGGTACTTTTCAGTTCCTCTGTCCTGGGTGCCCCCTCATGGTCCACCCACCTTTGTACTTGCAGGTGGTCCTGAGAGGCCTGGCCCCCTGGTTGACTGATTTTACCCCTGGCTGTTGCTTCTCCCCAGGTGGTCAGGCTGCCTCCCCCCATCCACTGCCCTAGAGTGTTGGCTTCTCTCAGGCTGTCTTCTCCTTGAACACATTCACAGGCACAGCAGCCATCTGTGCAGCCCATTGGTCCCCTAACTGGGGTCCTCAAGCCAATTCCAGAACAACTCTTCTGACTGTTGACCAGACACTCCCCTGGAGGGCCCGCGGGCACCTCAAATCCACCATGACACAGGCACACACGGAGCTCATGGCCTGCCCCACACCTCAGTGTGCATGGGATATCCCGCCTTAGCCCATGGCATTCCCAACCAGAAGCTAAATTGTGGTAAAATACACCTAACAGCAAAGGTACCATCTTCATCATTTTTAAGTGTACAATTCAGTCATGTGAAACACACTCCCATTGTGGTGTGGCCAATCTCCAATGTTCTTTTCATCTTGCAAAACTGAAACTCTGCACTCAAGAAACACCCCCAGCCCCACCCACCCAGCCCCTGGCTTCCACCATTCTACTTTCTGTCTCTATGAATTTGACTGCTTTGGCGACCTCGTAGAAGTGGAATCCTGCAGTATTTGTCTTTTTGTGACTGGTTTATTTTGCTTAGCATAATGTCCTTATTCATTCACGTTGCTGTGTGTGTGAGAATTTTCATTCTTCTTAAGGCCTAATGATATTCTATTGTATGTATGCACCACATTTTTTGTGTCCATTTATCCCTTGGTGGACAGTGGAGTTGCTTCCATCCTTTGGCTGTTGTGACTAATGCTGCCATGACCATGGTGTACAAATATCTGTTTGAGTTCTTGCTTTTAATTCTTTTGGTTATATACCCAGAGGAGGGATTGCTAGATCAGATGGTAATGGCATTTTTAGTTTTTTGAGAAACTGCCACACTGTTTTCCAAAACAGCTGCACCATTTTACATTCCTACAAATAGCACACAGGGTTTCAATTTCCTCATATCCTCATCAACACTTGTTAGTTTCCTTTATTTTTATTTTTTATTTTTGATAGTAGCTATTCCTAATGGATGTGAGGTGGTATCTCATTGTGGTTTTGATTTGCATTTCCCTAAAGAGTGATGTTGAGCATCTTTTTATGTTCTTGTCAGCCATTTGTCTATCTTTGGAGAAATGGCTATTCGAGTCCATTGCCCATTAAAAAAAATGAGGTTATTTGATTTTTTGTTGTTGTTGAATTGTAGGAGTTCTTTATATATTGTGAATTTTAATTCCACATCAGTTACATAATTTGCCAAAATTTTCACCAGTCCTGTAGTGACTTTTTCATTCTGTTAATTGTGTCCCTTGATTTCCAGAAGCTTCAAATTTACATGGGAACTGGTTTTAAGTCAGGGAGAACCAGTCTTACCCCTAATCATGTCCTCAGCAGGGAATCTGGAATCACTAGAGTGCCCCTTTGGCCAATGTATATGGAGTGAATGATGAATAATGTTTGCATGGGAGGATCTGTGGATGGAACTTAGTCTGAGTTCTCCCTGCTCCAGTTGTGGGTCAGAAGGCCAGGCACCGCCTGGGAGCTTGTTGGAAAAGTAGAATCTCCGGCCCTGACTCAGACCTACTGAAGTGGAACCTGCAGTTTACAAGGTTCCAGATGAGTATGATAAACAGTAAAGTTTGAGAAGTGTGGCTCTGAATAACTTTTCAAACTAAGTAGGCACCTCTGGTAGGGTCAAAGCTGTCAGGATCCAGAGTCGCTGACACCCACCTCCGGAGAAGACTGTGCTTTCACTTTAGTAAGACAGGTCAGGCCCCTGGGGAGAAAGGGAGTTGTCTTATCTGTCAACAAAGAGAAAACTAAATATGATAATTCTAAAAGTCCTTGTGACTCTCTAATTCCTGCAGACCTTTCCAGAACAGCTCATCCGTACATCAGCCAGGTGTATGTAGCCTTGCCCCATGATCTCCTAGTGTAGCATTTGACCAGGTGACCAAGACTGACTTACCTGTAATTCTCTCCAGCTTACAGTCCACAGTAAGCCTCCCTCTTCTCACGGAAACCCAAGGATTAGAGTGCTCAAAATGGACAGAAAGGAAGTAGTTCATTCATCCTAGTTCAGAGAGACCCTGCCGTAGAAACCTGCCTCCTCTGTAGCGCTGTTGAAAACCACAGCATGGCCAGCCCAGGGCTGAGATGCCCTGCCTTGTTCCATATCTGCCAGGTGTTGGGAAGAAGTTTCTTCCCCCAGCCCCAGTTTTCACCATTGAGAATGTACTGCCAGGGCCAAAAAAGAATTTGTCTCTTATCAGTAGCGGAAAAAGACTTTGAAGCACATTAGAAAGCAGTGATAGAATTCTGAGAGGATTTTAATAATAACCCAAGTCCCAGCAAAATTATTTCCAGAGGACATGCATTTCAGGTTTCTTGAAGGATGTTTATAATAAGCCAGAGAATTTCTCTTGTTGTCGTTAATGTGCTAGAACTGGTTTCAGTTAAATTTTACATGAAAAGGATATATTAACCTGCATAAAATATGTTCATAATCTCAATTTAAAATTAAAAAGAAGAAAAAAAGCCACAACCATATGTACAATATATTGCCCCAAGTAAAAGCCTTGGGAAAAAAAATACAAACTTTGCTTGTATCACACTAGTACCATTTTTGCAGAGATAAAATTTCTATGCTCCCCTAGGTACACATGCACAGCCCATTATTGTCGCAGGGAGTTATGTATGTCAGCTGGAGGGAAGAACGGATGTTGAGGCTTCAGAAGGGATGGGTGTGCGGAAAACAGAAGCCATTTGCTTTCATGGCTTCCTCTAGTCTAGAGAGAGCAGGTGTCTCAGCCTTCGGTAAGCCGGATGCGATCAAGATCATACCTCCCCAACATTGGAAGTGAGAATATCCTGTATCGGGAAGTCTGTTAACCTTGACAGAGGGCTGTCTTCCCTGCAGGCCACACAGTTAGTGCCAAGGCCCCTCTACTGTCTGCCCCTGCCAACACTTGCCTGGCAAGAACCAGGTCACGTGCTTCTCAGCTGTGTTGGAGACCAGTAGAAATTCACTGGGGCTCCAATTTTGTTGAAGATGGGCTAAGTGACACAGTTACTTTCAAGGAGTCTTTTTTTTTTTTTTTTTTTTTGAGGCAGAGTCTTGCTCTATTGCCCCGGCTGGAGTGCAATGGCCATCATTACTCACTGTAGCCTCAAACTCCTCAGCTCAACTGATCCTTCTGCCTCAGCCTCCCAAGTAGCTGAGACCACAGGCACGTGCCACCACATCTAGCCTTTTTTTTTTTTTTTTTTTTTTTGTAGAGCTGGGGTCTCACTATGTGCACAGGCTGGTCTCAAACTCCTGGTCTCAAGCGATCCTCTCACCTTGGCCTCCCAAAGTTCTAGGATTACAGGTGTGAGCCAGTGCCTGGCCTCAAGAAATGTTTTAAGACTGGTGTAGCTCCTTAAGCTCTCCTTAGGCCTCCCTTTTGGGAGATAAAGGGAATCCTACTGCATATTGCTACCAATAGAGTTTGCCCCACTTTGTTCTAGAAGGGTAATGTGGCTTTGTACTTTGAGAAGGAAGGTGACTTTGGAATTGGCCCCCTCAGGACCATGTGCTTCTCCTGTTTAATGCATCATTGATTCATTCATATTGCTTTCCCAGTCTTCTATTTATTAATTCCCCAATAATTGTTGAGTGCTGACAGGCAGGGGCCAAGGTGCCAGAGAGGCAGGAGCATGAGCCTGGGAGCCACCTGACCAAGATGAGCAGGTGCAGGGAGATGCGCTGGGCTGGAGGATGGCCTAGGCAGGAGGCAGGCCTGCACATCCAGCAGGCCAGCCCATGGGTGGCCTTTCCTGGTTGTGCAGCCCACCCTGGTCCCAGGCGTCATGGTGGGGCTCCATTCTGGGGCAGGCTGTCCCCACATGCCTGCAGGGACTGCCCCTCCCTGCAGAGCAGTATCTTGTTTTCCATCTCAGTATGGCTGATTTGCTGCCGTTATTGGGCACTTCATTTCTGAGATCATTGCACTGCTGGGAAATATTTTTTAAAACTTTTTCTCTGCGTTTTATTTTTGAAATCTCATGAAAAAATATCATTTCTGCTCACATTTTCAAGCCTATTTCATTTAAAACTTCAGTTTTGAGCACAGAGTACCTCAGAGTTACTAAAAGACTTTTTCAATCCCACATGGAGAATACTAGAAATGAAGTGCCATTTTGGAAAGACAGAGAAACATCATCAACATATCTGTAGCATCAAGCTAGGCACCCAAAATATCAGGAAGAAAATTTCTATGTGAAATTCTGAGTTCACAACAAACTGATGGTGCATTCAAGGAGATTTTTTTTTCTAGCCAGAATCAATTCTAATTTATTATTATAACTTCTTAAAATTAAATTTATGAATTTCCAAAGAGCACATGTGGTCACCAAAAGATAATAAGACACAGCCTCATAAATTTACCGTGAGTGTGTTCATAGAAAGATGAAGAATAAAAATTATTAATTCAGTCATATGTGCCCATTGCCAACATTGCATTCAACATGAATTTAACAAATAAGCAGGCATGCCTACTGCTATTTTAGATTTGGTTTTAATGCTTGGTTTGTGCCCTGTACATCATGTCTATGACCTAAAACTACTGTGATGGTGATGATGGTATTGATGATGGTACTGATTATGGTGATGGTGATGATAGTGGCGATGATGATGGCGATAGAGATGGTGATGATGGTGATGATGGTGGCAGTGATGATAATAATGGTGATGATAATGGTAATAATGATGGTGATGACAGTGATGGTATTAATAATGGTAATACTGATGATGATAGTGATGATGATGGTGTTGGTAATAATGGTGGTAATGATGATGGTACTGGTGATGATGATGACAATGATGTGATTATGGTGGTGATAATGGTAATGGTGATGGTGGGAATGATGGTAGTGATGATGAAGAGGATGGTGATGATGATGGTGGTGATGGCGGTGGTAATGATGATGATAATGATAATGTTCCCCCTTCCATGGCACTTCCCACATGCAGACACTGTTCCAGTGCTTACCAGGAGAAGCACCCCTTTAACTTTGAGACAACTCTTATTGTCTCCACTTCACAGATGAGTTAGAGGACGCACAGGAAGGTAAATACTAATACAAGGTCTCCCACTAGGACATGACAGAGCTGCTCCAACCAGGCACTTGGCCACAGATCCTTGTTCTGCCCCACTGTACTCTGAGCTCTGATGCCTTTTGTCAGAAGTACTCAGTAAAGTCTGAGTCTTTGGGTTTTCAGGGTGTTTTCTGTCTTGACCTCATTGGACAGTGGTAGAGAAGTAGGCTGGCAATCAGAATCTCCTTTTGTTAAAATAGAAAGTGAAATTATTCCTCTAAGTGGTCTCTGTCAGGAGTTTGGCATATATTATTCTAATTTTTTTGTATATACAAATGTAGATCCATATTTATGTATATATTCCCAATAGGTATATACAGTCCACCCACATTTAGTGTGGGTCATGGCTACAGATTCTGACAAATTCATTTCTGTGTACCAAGTTTGCTAAAAATGGGAATGATTCTTTACACAACATTCACAGGTTGAATTGTTTTCTCATTAACAATATCTCAGGCACATCTTTCTACATCAGTACGTATAGATCTACCTCATTCTTTAATTACTGCAAAGTGTTACAGTATCATCATTTCTTTAACCAGTATCCAACTCTTGGCCATTTAGGTTGTTCTAATTTTTCACTCTTAGAATGTATGCTTTGGTAAATATCCTTTCACATATAACTTTATGTGAGTATTTCTGTAGGAGAGTTTTTTTTTTTTTTTTTTTTCTTTGAGACAGAGTCTCGCTCTGTCACCCAGGCTGGAGTGCAGTGGCATGATCTCAGCTCACTGCAAGCTTCGCCTCCCGGGTTCACGCCATTCTCCCACCTCAGCCTCCTGAGTAGCTGGGACTACAGGCGCCCGCCACCACGCCTGGCTAATTTTTTGTATTTTCAGTAGAGACAGGGTTTCACCATTCACAGGATGGTCTCGATCTCCTGGCCTCGTGATCCGCCCCCCTCGGCCTCCCAAAGTGCTGGAATTACAGGCATGAGCCACCGCGCCCGGCCAGGAGAGATTTTTAGAAGTGGGATCATTACATGAAAGTATAGCCTCATTTTTCATTTTGATAGAGTCTGCCCAATTAACTTCCAGAAGTATTTTCCTATTTTATTCTCCCACGAAAAAAAAAAAAAAGAAAAAAAAAAAGAATCAGTAGCCACTTTCTCACAGCCTACCCAATGGAAGATTGGAAGATATCCTCTCTCTCTTTCTCTCTCTCTCTCTCTAGTGATCGATCATCTATCTATATCTACCTATATTTTAAACTAGTAAGTTAAAAGCCATGTGGAGATTTTAGATGACTCCAAGCAGTAGAACCCAGGTGTTCTACTTCTTGGTAGAGTGTTGTCATGGACCCCCTAGAGAAGCTAAAAGAAAGAAGAGTTTCACTGGAAAGAGGAAAGTGTCCCTGTCTACATTCCTGAGGCCAGGCAGATTGGGGTGGGGGTGCTAAAAGACAGTATCAGACTAGTTTTCTTTCATTTTGTCTTTTTCATTCATTCATTCAAAACTGGCTGCCTGAGTCAGATGTCTTTCTAGGAGCTGAAGTTGCAGCCAGCAGCATCCTCAACCTCTCTCATCCACTAAAGGGGGCACATACATTGGCACCTTGAAATTAGCTGTGGTAAGGGTAGTCACACACGAAAATCGGAAAATACTGCTCACATCAGAGCTTTCTTTCCTGTCAAACCTGTTGTCTACACTTATCCACACGGCCCTGGTTGCAGCAGTAAATAAGCGACAGTCACTGCCTTTGGGGAGCCCAGTAGTGTGGTCAGAGGCCGGCTCTACACCAGCCCTGCTGCTCACTAGCTGCTGGCTGCATGCTCGCCACTTCTCCACCTTCGTCTCTGTACATGTCGAATGAGGGTGATAATAAGGGTACCTTCCACATAGACTAGTTGTTGTATTAAGTAAATATTAGGTGCTATTGTCACATTCTTTAGTGGAGGAAGACAGAAGGCTACCAAATGGATGATACCTTATAATGCCAAGGAGTGATCTGTGCTCTGAGGGCAGCAGAACAGGGCAAGGGGAGCTGGGGGTGGGGGGCTGCATTCAATGGGGAGGACATCACAGTTGAGCAGAGACCTGAGAGTGAGAAAATGAGACACATGGCTCTGTGGGGAGAACATCTCAGGTTGGGTTGAGAACACAGCCTGGGCAAAGGTCCTGAAGTGGACCCTGAATGAACAGTGCCATCCGGGGTGTGTCCAGGAAACACACAGAGATCCATGCGACTGGGGCCCTGGTCAGCAAGAGGGATATGTGGAGCAAGCCAAGGTCAGAGGCAGGCACAGGACAAGGTCATGAAGGATCAAGACCCTTATCCATGCTGATGTCCTGATAAGAATTCTGGATTCAGAATGTGATGAGAAACAACTGGAGAACTGTGCAGAGCAGTGAGTGACATGGTTTGACTTATTATTTAGAAGGATTGTCTTTCCTACCAAAAAAAATATAAAATAGCCAGATGTGTTTGGCCCTGCTCTGAGACACAGTGGTGTTCATTAGCGTTTAGCACATAATACTTTCCAAAATGTCTCAAAATGTTTTCTTCTTTCTACCTCTAAATATTTCAAAGCAACGGACTGTTTAAACAATACTTGCTCATCATCTATAATGCAAATAGTAACAACAGTAATAATCAAACACTTGTAGAGCATTTCTCCAAGCACATTACATGTTTTAATGCATTTAATCCTCAAAGTAACTCTATAGGATAGTTACTATTATGAGTCTCACTTTGTAGATAAGGAAATGGAGGAACAAAGAGGTTAAGTACTTGTCCAAGTTTACACAGCTGGTGAATGGCAGTCTTCCCGTCTCTGAGAGCACATGTTCCTAAGCAGGCCCTGGCACAATTAGATGGGTCTAGGAGAGTGTTAAAGACTGTGGTTGATCAGAATATTGAGTGTGTTCAAGTTTGCAAATTCTCAGCATGAACATCTATGTTGAAGTAGATAACCAAAGGCTCCCTTTTTTCTAAGCAAAAGCATCCTCTTGAACAGTACTGCCAGTAACAGTACTTTGAAAGTCAGCTGGGAATTCAAACATCTATGGTCCACAGGGGAGAAGAAATGAATGACCATGTTAGACCATGGAGCGGTTGCTGTGAGACTTTGAAAGTTCCAAGTATTAGGACTGTCCCCAAGAGCACTGTCTATAATCACATTTTAGCTTCCAAAACATATGTTGGTGAAATTGACAGGCATCTATCTGTCTGATAACTTGTAGAAACTTGAACCAATAAGATTTGGCCTTGGGCCTTTCTATGCCAGACTTAGCAGGCTCCCAAAAGGGTCACCTCTGCCTGTCCTCAGAGCAGTTAGGTGGTGACTTTCTGTCATGTCACATCCATTCTGAGGACGCACTTTGCTGAACATCCTGTGTACTTTTTAGACTCAAGGACCTGAGGCGAATTTGCTCTGCTCATGATTTCTGAGTGAGTTTGTCCAACCCAAAGTGTCACCAAACGTGGAGAGGACTTGCACATCTTCATATCCATCCGGGACTTCTCTCCTGAGCTCCAGACCTTTTCCAGTCCTCCCACTGTCCTAGAGCATGCTGGGTGACTGGACCTCAGTCCCTGGGTGACCATGCAGAGGTGGGGTGTAGGGGGAATTTGGCCAGATATGATCTCAAGGCTCATTTGTACCTGAAGCTGCAGAGTAGGTGGGGCGTTTGGTGCCTCCGAGAGTGCCTAGGCCCCATGTGTCTCTGGACCCTGGGTCAAGGCACACCTAAGTCAGCAGTCACAACAGAATGCTAGATTTGGGAGTGCAACTGGATTCCAACCCTCACCTCTGAGTGAAGATCTACTATGAGTTATGCTGCTAGAGCCAGAGGTCCCAGTGGACCAGTGGCCTCCACTCCAAGGAGATGGTGAGAGTAGACCTGGTGATGGCTCTAACGATTACCTCTGAAAATGCCCGTGGACGTCTCCAGTAGCCCTTGGACACTCAGCCTCATATTTTCACCTATCCAGCAGACAGCTCCGCCCAGGGGTCTGCTGCCACTGCACACACAGCCTGGCCCAAACAGAGCCTTGCAGCCTTGTGGCCTGCATCCCATGCCACCCAGAGGTGCACTGGGAACCTGGGAGTGAGGCTGTGGAGAGGGGTGCAGGGTCCCCTGGAGGCGTTCCAGTGAAATTCTTTCCTTCCCCTCCATCACTCTCTCCCACCGGGGACAGCTCCATGTTTCTATCTTTGGGAAGTCTTGGATTCTGTGACCTCAAGTCCTCAGTTTCTCCATACCAAGCCAGGGCTCCTGCCTCTGATAAGGATGGGGTCAGTTCCCTTCTACCCCAGCTTCCCCTTTAGTTGGAGCTCATACTGCCTGCTGAGTGGTGAGGGACTGTTCCAAAACCTCAAACATTTTATGCCAAGGGATGTTCACTATTTTCCCTGTTGGCATCCCAGGCCTACTTCTTGGGAAGGGACTGCTGTCTGCCTGTCTGCTCACCTGGATACAAGGCATTCACATCAGAGCATAGACACTGCCTCTGAACGTGCACTTGCAATGCCTGGGACTGCCCACGAGCATCTGGGAAGGACTGACTGCCTCTGAATCCAGACACCACCTGTAATCCAAACTCCATAATCACCAGCCCTGCCTCACAGGGCTGGCATGAGGATGGAGTGAGATGGTAAAAATTAGTTAGCGTTTTCTGAGTTCCGTTCTCAGAAGAACCGATTCTCAGCCACCACATTTTGCTACCTCCCAAAGCCACTTCTGGATTATGTCCTTTGTCTTGGAAAGGCATTTCTTTTGTTTCTTTATTTTTATTTAACATATACATCATAAAACTCTATATTCTCTTTTCATAATAGGTTTAAATAAATTTGCCAATCAACACCCATGGTCCTTGAGATTGAGTCAAGCTCATATCCAAGGCATGTTGATGATAGTAGGACTGATAGGCTTCACAGCATACTTTTCTCTCCTGAGTTGGGTCCTATGGAGACCCATTGAGGACCCTCTGTCAAATCGAGCTTTCTGAATGCACAGCCTCAAGATCCTTGGTGGCCGTAGTTATGTGTGCAGTGGTTGCTGTTAGGGGAGAGTTTGTTTTACCAGTTACTCTGTTGAATAAAAAATGAGCACTTATCTTGCAGGGAGAAGAGGAAGTCTGCTCCTGATAATTTGTAATTCTCTCATGGGTAAATAGATTCCTGATAGTGCAGCTCTGTGGAGCTGCAGTCACATTTTTAAACTCTAAGGTGACATTAGCATAAACATTCCATGTCCCAGTTATTGATCTGTTGCTGTGATAATGGTATTGCCCAATTGAACTTTTGACATTGAGAGAACTTGCAGAGGCTGCAATTGCATTTTTCTTTTATTCCTGTGACTTAATTCAAGTTACACATCTAACTGTGATCTCTGTGAAAAAGTGTTGTTTTGCAGGAGTCTGCATAAGAGAATACTAAACCTCTCTCTCTTAGTAAGCATGTTAACTTCCAGCTTGAATTATGGAAAGACATCTACAAAATGAAATACTCAGAAACTACCCATTAAGAACTTAAAGTGTGTTATCTTCCAGAAAGGTGCACAACCTCAGAATTCCTTGGGGTTGACTTTTCTTGCATTAGCCAAATAAAATTGTTCTTCCCCATGATTATCACCCTCAAACTGGGGGAAAGGGGGCTTGTATTAGAGGTGGGCGATTCAGCCCAGAGGCTGCTATCTGCTGTTATAGTACCTCATCGTTAGCAGAACAGAAGGCTAGATAGGCCATTGCAAGCTCTGAAACTTGCAAACTCACTTTGTGATGCCCAGAGTCCAGGAAGGTTCATCACTGCATTTTAAACCTTTCCTAATGCTTCTGAGAGGAAGCTGTACTATATGAGAATTTAATTTGGCTCAGCAGCCATCCAGGAGCAGTTGAGTTCAAGTCTAGGACTGGAAAGTTCCTTAAGCATAAAGAAAAGGTAATTACCATGCCACTAACACCTAGAACAATGGCTACAAGAAAAAAAGTGCTGACAAGGATGTGGAGCAATGGAAACACTCATGCTTTGCAGGTGGGAGGGCAAAATGGTCCAGCCTAGACAAATAGGCAGTTTCTTACAAAGTTAAACATAACTTACCATGTGGCCTAGCAAACCCACTCCTGGGTATTTACTCTAGAGGCATGAAAACATCACACAAAAACCTATATGTGAATGTTTATAACAACTCTATAACCACTAAAAACTTGGAACAACCAACAAGTCATCCAGCAGGTGAGTGGATGGCTGGCTGCTGCATGTGGAATACTCTACCAACAGAGAGGAGCAGACAGTCATTGCTCACAACAACCGGGATAAATCTCCAGAAAATTATGCTCAGTGAAAAAAAGCCAATCCCAGAAGGTAACACACTGTATGATTCTTTGTATATCACCTTGTCTAAGAGACAAAACCATAGTGGCAGAAAACAGATCTGTGGTTGCCAGGGGTCAGGGCTGGAGGGAAGGTGGGACTGCAGTGGGGTGGCATGCAGGGGTGGTGGAACTGTCCTGAGACCTGACTGTGGCAGTGGTTACAGACATCTATACCTGTGCTACAATTCTTAGAACTGAACACGTAAAAAGTCCATTTTACCCATGTCATTTAACACAAATAAAATGAAACTTTGAGAAACCTCCATTATGTCACCAGAGACACAGCAGGAGGTGTGAGTGGAGCTGTAATCCTAGGACTGAGTCTGTGGACATACGTTGGTGAACATGCCTGCAGCGTGAGGGGTCTGGCATACATTTGAGAACATAGCTCAGAAACATGCATGCTTAGAACATTCTTAGGTGTTACTTATATAAATGAATGAGTTCGTCATTAGTTTGTTGTAAAATGCCTTCCTTCACTGGCCAGCGAGCAGTTCTGTGATGGTGATCGTGGTCATTAGAGAGGGTGAGACAGAATCTGAGTAGTTCACTGTGCAGGGTCAGAGGACATCACAGGTGCAATGAGTGGAGGAGAATGTAGCTGCCAATGGCATCAGTGTCAGGGCCTTCAGAGGGCCTGGTGAGTGTTGAAGGAGTAGGGGTCCACCTTGTGTGTGACGGGCAAGAGTTTCATGTAGAGGGGATCAGCTTAAACAGAAACCTGTACTCTCCTTCCTTGTTAGAGAAATTTCAGGGAGGAGCCTGGAAGGAGGACTGAGTGGATCACGTGGCTCTTTTGCATCCATAGCGTAACCCTTGGTACTTTCAGCAGTCACAGGATGTGCAATGTAAAGAAACCCCTTCCCTCAGGGCTTTGCAACCTATGGCATTCATTGCTAGAGAACCCCTGATATTCAAAGGACAGGTCAGAAACATCTGAGGCAGGTAGCAGCGGGTTCCTCTGCTGTGAGGGAATAAATCTTCTGGCCCAGTCCTGCCCCTGTCAATACCCACATCCTGAGCCCCACCATCCTCTCCCACCATGGGCTGGGCTCTCTTTTTCCACACGGAGGGCAGCAGGCAGCAGGCTGCCACCATGGCTGAGTGTGACCCAGAGATGAAACCCAACATCTGATCACTCTGCTTAGCCCTGAGAGTGTGAATTCCCAAAGCCTTGGTTTATTTTATGTATTTCACTTTATCTTGAAACAGATTGGTTTTTATTTGTGTTTTAGGGCAAGATATCTGGACATAGGCCAGGTCCCTTGCCCGTCTATATGGCACCTTTAGGTAGGTTACAAAAAGGCACCCATCTTAATAGACATATTAAAGAAGAGCTCCCCATCATGGTGGGAACAACTCTGGCTCCACAGAACGTCTTGGGAGAGCTAAGCATGGGGTGAATTTCAACCCTCAGTCACTTAAACCTGGAGACCTTGGGTAGGCCCAGGGCCAGTCCAGTGGTTCATTGAGACAGCAGAGACTAGGCTCCTCGGTCTGTTTTCTCTGCCATCTTGAGCAGGTTGGCTTGGTTTTCATTCATGTTGCCGCTCTGTCTTAAGATCTAATTTATTTTTCCCTGAAAGAATTGAGGCCGTGCCCAGGGAAGTCCGAGCATACAGACCTAGTATGATCGCTCCCCTAGGGCAAGGAGCCCTTTCCTGTGGGATTTTTCTGTCTTCTACCTCGAAACCTCAGCCCAGTCTCTTCCTGAGGTGGGGCTGCTTCTGCGTGCCATTTTGTTTCTCCTTACGTTCCCAGCATGAAACATGGTAACAAAAGAAAAGTGGCTTCAGAGAGAGCTGCAGAATGGCAGGTGGCACACAGGGCTTGGGGACAGAAACGACCTGACTCTCGGCACTCACAGCCTCTGTGTGCTCAGCTGACTGCAGGATCTGTCTCGGCCCCGGGTTCAGTTCAGAGGGCAGTAATGTCCTGCAGCTGGCCTGTGTGCCGGTCACCTGGCAGCCAGGTGCATTGCTCAGATGGAGGCAGCCACACCTGGCTGATTTCCCTCTGTTAGCTTCCCTCCCCTGCTGGAGCCAGGTGCCCTTCATACCAGTCAGCATGGCAGCACCTGAGTCCCCATTGCACCCTTTCCAGAAAGCTGGAGGTGGGCATGGGCTGCCAGCACCCCAGCTAGATCTGTTGTGGCGCAGGGTCAAGGCCAAGGCCTGGCCATGGCGGGCCAGGCAACTGGGGATGGGAGGTGTGTAGGGGGGTAGGGTACCATGTGAGGAAGTCCTAGAGCCTCTCTTCTCCAGTCCTGCTCCTCACTGAACCAGGGATAAATGTATCAGACCTTTGTCCCCTGCCTTGCCTTGGGGAGGGTGCTCTGCTGCTGACATAAATGCCTTAATCTCTTATATCTTCCCACCCCATCAGGTAGTTCTTCTCATCTCCCCTTCAGGAAGGCTATTTTCTCTTCTTCCATTCTCTTCTGTCCTCACCTTGACTTATGTATTCATTTGCTAGGGCTGCCATAACAAAATACCGCAGTCACACAGTCAGGGCGGCTTAAACAACAGACTTTATTCTCTCACAGTTGTGGAGGCTGGATGTCTGAGCTCAAGGTGCTGGCAGGGTTGGTTTCTCCCAAGGTCTCTCTCTCTCTCCTTGGCTTGAAGATGCCGCCTTCTCCCTGTGTGGTCTTCCCTCCGTGTGTGTCTGTGTCCTCATCTTCTTAGAAGGACACCAATCAAATTGGATCAGGGCCCATCCTAATGGCCTCATTTTAAGTTAATTACCCCTTTAAAAACCCTATCTGCAAATGGAGTCACGTTCTGAGGTCTTGGGAGTTAGGGCTTCAACACAGGAAATTTGGTGAACGTGATTCAGTCCATAACAACTAATTTCCTAGAATCTGTTCCTTACCTGTCAAAAGATATCCAGGGCTACTTAGTTCACAAAGTTCTTGTTAACTTATGAAGCATTCAGAATGTGCACATATGCATGCTATTTTAGTTGGCCCTAGAGAGGAGGTGATGCCACTGAAACACTGATTTGTTCACACACACATGTTTAGCACCTTTTATGGGGCAGCTGCTGGGCCAAAACATTAAGTAGACCTCATTTCAATCCTCATAATCGTCCAACAAAGTAGGTATTATTATCTCTGAGCTCCAGTGATGGAACTGGCCCAAGGTCACACAGCTGACCTTTGAATTAAGATCCAAATTCCTCCTGCACCCATGATCTGCAGTCAGTCCCAGGACGATAGCCTCAGTCACTCTCCTCGCCTCTTCTCCATGAACACTTTCATTGATCTGAGAGTTAGAAGAATTTCCCTTTATTGCAGCCTTCCTCTGATGCATCAGTACTTGCCTGTATCTGACCCCCCATCCCCCCTTGCTCATAGAATCCCCCTCCAGACTTACTTGCGGTTTCTCACTGGCTGGTAGTTTTCTCCCTGGCTGGTAGTTTTCTAATATAAAAAGTGAGACTAAGGGTCCATGAAACAATGGGTTTTAGACACACAAGATACCAAGCAGCTGAATACAACAAATGCCGGGTCTTTATTTGAGGAATAGAAAGAGAATCTGACCAGGAGTCACCGCGGGTTAGGTGAAAGGGAAAATAAAGTAAAACCAAACAGCCCCAGGAGAGAGGAAATGGCCAAGTTGCTTCTCATATATGCAGAAAGTTCTAGGGCTTTTTCTAAAGGATTCTGCCAGGACTTCCCAGCAGCAGTTGGTTCACTCTTGCTGCCTGTTTTCCAGTGATTACAACATCCGGATATAAATGTAAAGCTCGGTCCAGGTCTGAGGCCTGGAACTCCTCCTTCAGGCAGTTTCCTTGAGGTTTTCAATGGAATTTACAGTCGTAAGAGTGTTTGTGAATAGACAGTTCAACACTGTTGAAGCTTCTATCCTGAGTTCCACAATTTGTACTAACACTCCACAACCTTCTGTGCTTCCTGCATCCCCCAGAGTAGGGTAGGGGCTTGAAGAGAGTTATTTTGAGGGCCAGTGGCTATAAGGAAATTAACAGAAGTGCTTCCTCATTCATTTTCAGGGGCGCTGGGAGTGATTCCCTAGCTTCAATCCAGGTTGGGTTTGTCTACTGAAGATAGCAGTAAACTTGTATCATCTGAAATAAAGGTGGGGCTTTGCAGCAGGCTCCTCGTCAGGCTGTGCCCCATTGCAACCACCTGCTTTAACCACTGCTTTCTGCTCCTGGCTCTTGGTTTTACCACCAGTTTTTTAGTTTACCTAGTCTTACTGATGTGCCAGAAATTTTCTCTAAGCTTCTCCTCAGATGCACCTTAAACCTTCCACTGAAACATTAGTGCAAAGAAAGGTAGTTTGGTGAAAACCAGTGAGGAATATACATTTGCCCCTTTCATTGGCCATTAAGAATTTATTTCCAGTTAAACAAGCTGGGAAATGTAATTAGGCACATGGCTGATGTGATAGCCACGTCTGCATGCCAGAAAAACAATAGGTTCTTTAAAGATGCCAAGGACTGATATTATGCATCTTATCTTGGAAACTATACACTTCACAGTTCTGAGCCTCCTGTGAGCTGCCTCATATCTTCAATCAAATTATTATATTCCCAGAAATATGCATAAGGGAAATGATTCTACACATTTTATGGTGGGTTGTTGCTTGTAGCAGTAATTGAAGTACCTTTTCCACTTATGAAAGTACTAATTTTATTTGTTTTTATTGCTTTTCTAGATGCAATTATTTATTTAGTGTGCTTTGGCTTTATTAAATTATGTTTACTATAGGAACATCATAAAAATGTATGAAAACAACACATCAGCCAAGCCAGCCTGGTGACCTGTATTGAGAGAGCTAGTGTTATTTTTCATATCCAAACGTAATGGAATAACTTAAGAATAAACAGATAATCTACACTAGAAAACAATGCAATTTCAAGGTAATGTAATAAAACACCTGGACAATATGATTTCATAAATCTTGGTGCTGAAATTTACATGAGTTGAGTTTTGTGGGCTTATTTGAGGACACATGGCATTTCTAAATGGAATCATTATAGTGGGAAATGTAATTAAACCAAAAAGCGAGAACGTAAACAGGGTTTTTGTTGCTTGTAAGATATGGATGACTAAGAAGCAATGTAAAGACTTTTGGTGTCAAAAGGCAAGCAGAAGGCTCTCATCCCTATAAATGATCTTAACTTTGAAACTGAAAAATTGCTAGACGATTTGTCTAGGTCACTTGGCAGTCGCTCCAGCAGAGGTGCTGGCTTAAGGAATTCTTTGTAACTCTCCTTGTCTATTACTTCCTGTGCCTTTTAGGGTGCATCATCTCAAAAGAAAAGAAGTGTTTTTGCTTTTGGCATTCTTTTTAAGAAACTTAAATTGAATGAAGATGGTTTTGTTGTTTGGAATTTCCACCAGATAACCAGGAAATAGGCATACAAACTTTTTTAAAAAAGTAAATCAAACAACAACAAAACCAAAGCCAAAACCAAAAGACCCTAAGTCTGACATCCTTATAAAAAGCAGAGGTGCTTAAATGAAAATGACTGTGTGACTTTAAATTCATGACCAACTTTTATTTTTCTAATTACGGATTAAAATTAATTAATGCATTGTTTAAATACGTGTGCCTACTACAAAATCCAAAAGGTAGCAACAAATGTACACAGTGAAGGCTCAGTCTCCCTGCAGCTATTCAGGTTACTTCCCTAGAAAGAGCTATGGTTAACGTGCTCTCCATTTTCTGAATGAGTGCCAAGAGTTCCCAGGATTTTCTAAGTATGTAAAATATGTACCCACATATTTACTTACATACCTGCATACACACGTATTTACACAGGATATGATAGTGAAATATAAAGTACACATATAGCTCCTCCTTCGTTCTTAAAGACTGCACCATATATTGTGTTATACGAATGCCCCCATCTCCTACTGATACCTATTTAAGTGTTTACAGTTATTTGCTTGTACCAAGAAAGATTCCCACTCATAGTAACGGAGAGAACCTCTATGTTTTGTCAACCTTTTTTTTTTTTTAATGTTTGGCAACTTGAAAGACACATAAATGATGTCTAAGTGTGACTTTAAGTCTCGGTTTTCTGATTATGAGAGGGTGAGTATCATTTCATCTGTGTCGGAGATGCTTGCATTTTTCTTTCCCATGAACTGCTGGTCCTGTCTGTTGTCCTTTGCTGAATTTGCTAGTGGAAACTTGCTTATTATCTTTGTTGAATTGCAAAGCCCTTTAATATGAGCTGTAAATATTTTCCTCATGTTTTCAGTTGTTTTTCGATTTTTAGAGATGGTTTTGCGATGTGTAGCATGAAAATATACACACATCTTTTTTTCCATTGCTCCTGGGTTTTGTGTCATATGTTAAAATAATTTCCATACTTGGAGGCTATTTTTTAAAAAAAATCCCCACCTATTTTCTAGTACTTTTATAGGTTTATTTTCCACATTAAAATTTTTAATTCATTTGGAATTAACCTGGGGTGAAGAATGATATAAGGATGTGATTTTATTTTTTTTTCTTAAATGGCTGTCCAAGTATTCCAATAGCATCTATTGAAAAATAACTTTTAGGTTTAATTTTTAATATTGCTAGATTTGAATAACCAATTTTTCTTTATTTTAATAATGTTCCTTAATCATATTAAGAAAATATATGTCTACACCTACTTCATTCAAAAATTGTTTTAAACAAAAATGTGTTTTTAATTGTATTAAGTACCTTTCTAGCATTTATAATCATATGCCTTTTCTCTTTTGATCTATTACTATTATGAATTATATTAATAGACTTTTTGATATCAAACCATCTTTGCATTTCTGGAATAAAATAAACTTGAATATGATTATCTATCTTTTAATGTACTTCATTCTCTCTGAGTAAATTTAACTTAAAATTTGTGTTAATAAATGATATCCTCCCTCCCTCCCTCCCTTTATTCCTTCCTTCCTTCCTTCATTCCTTCTTCCCTCCTTCTTCCCTTCCTTCCTTCTTTTTGACAGTACATTCAGATTGCCTGGAGTTAATGTTTATAATTTCTATTTCTCTGGAACATTATGCATTTTATCCTGTATTTAGAAGTTTTTTCAGTATATTCAGCAAACTAGTCTTGTTTAAAAATTTTTAAACTTCCTTCATTTAGTTTATATCTCTTATTTTTTATTTTATTCACTTATGCTTTTTTCCTTTTTATCTTGATTAATTTATTTTTCAGTTTATCTGTTTTACTGGTGATTTATGCAGTCTGGGTTTATTTCTATGAAGTCCTTCCTTCTGCTGTTCTTTATTTTGTTCCTCTTTTTCTAACTCCTTGAGTTGGAGGCCTGACCCACTTAATTCATGTTGTTTAGCGTAAGTATTTCAGTTTAGCGTAAGGTTTTCTCCCAGCACTGCTTCAAACGTAGGCTTTAGGTTCTGGCAAGGAATATTTTCCTTAGCATTATTTTCAAGATATTTTGAAATTATAGTTTTATACTAAGTCATTTACAAAAATTTCTAGGTGTTGGCATTCTAGTTTTGTTATTTTAGATTTTTTTTTTGTTTCCATCTCCACCTTTTTATTTCCCTTTTGGTCGGAAACCATTAGACACATTGTTTTTACTCTTCAGCATTAAAGTTTTCTTTTAGCCTTGTGTTTAGTCATTTTTTTGTGAATGTTTCATGTTAACTTAAAAGCAAATCACAGGATATCACTGCAGGACATAGTGCTCTATGAAGACAATGAGATCTATCTTATTAATTATGTTATTGGATACTATGTAGCCTCTTAAATTTCTTGTGCACTTATCCCTCTCTGAATCCCAAGATGCTATGAACATGCATGCTTGATGAATGAATGTGTGATGTAGAACTCCTGTGGTCAGCTAGAATTGTGTTTTGTTTTGTTTTCTTTTCTTTTCTTTTATAGCCAAAGATTGCTGAGGAAAACTTAACCTATGCCGAGCTGGAGCTGATCAAACCCCACCAGGCTGCCAAAGGCACCCCCACCAGCACTGTCTACGCCCAGATCCTCTTCGAGGAGAACAAGCTGTAGCACCGCATCCTCCTCCAAGGTTCTATTTGATGCCTGCCACCCAGTGATTTATGAAGCCTTGGAGACAAAACCCTTATTTCTGTATTTTCACTTGTGCCTTCTGAGTGGTGGAGAGCCCCCTTTTCAGCTGCGTTCTGGGTGCCTTTGAAGAGGTACAAGGCTGCTCTCCCCAAAAGAATAGGGGCCACAGATCTTGACAGATCTCCCAGGACAAGATGCGCCTGGGCCTGAGCCCTGAGTGTAAGGACTCTGATCCTGAGAGCAGCCAAAGAGATTTTCTGCTGAGCCAAACCCCTTCACATTTTCCTCCTCTTTCCCCAGGTTTTCTTTAAAATCGTTTTTAAATCTTAATTTTACTCTCTAGTCTTCCCGTATCCGTGATACAAGCTCATAGTATATAGCTAGAGGAAATGCCATTATGGACCCAACTGTAAGATGGCACATATGTTGGTTTTCCAAGGATCAGATGGCGTTGCCAGCACTGCCTGATTGCCAGCACCGCCTGAGATGACATCTCTTGTTTTAAATGGATGCACTGACCCTGAAGATTAAGGCCAGAGGGGCAGACTGACTAGAAGTATAAGGTCTGTCACTGAATGCCATGGTGCCCACCTATGAAACCCTGAGGTCGCAGGACAAGAAGAACAGCATTCTAGAGGGCTTTCATCCCTTTGGCAAAGTGGACCTGTAGTGATAGAGAAATGTACTCTCCGAGAAGTGCTTACTCACCCTTTTCCAAAGGAGCAGAGGTGTTGGCCATCAGGAGCCACACTGGAGCACATGGGCCTCTTCACTGTGTGCCAAGTTCAGTCACCTCTGATTCAGCGCTTGAGGGTGTCTGCTGCCGGGTGCCCTCAGGGTAGGAGAGTGGGAAGTACACGCCAAGCTGGAAAGTGTATTCTGAAGACCTTCCTCTTGCCAAGTGCCTTGCCCATTGCAACCTTGTGTGTGAATTCTAATGGGTTTGAATGGGGGTCAGGGGTGCATGGGGAAGTTGTTCTGTGAACCTGTGGGACACAGGCATCTTGGACTCACTGGCAGAGAATCCATTCTGGAAGCATCATCCTGTCAACTGCGTTGTTGAGGACATTTCTTGATGTGTGAGTGTAGTCTGGGTGGCTATTTACTGCACACTATAGGAATCGTTTGACTATGTAGTGGACCATTTGTATATGATAAATTATCTATTTTAAACACAGCTGGGATATGAGTTGTGCCTCTATATAGCTGTGTGAACTTGACTGAGTTTCTTATCACCTAATGATCTCAGAATCCATGTTTGTGTAAAGATAACTTAACTTCCCATAGAATTCTTGAGGGTAAAATGGGGTAATGAATCTTGCCAGGTTCTAGAAACTGTAAATTGCTACATAAATGCTCTGTGTTGACATTCATGCTAAAGCCAGTCTGCATTTTCAAAATGAAAATTTCTTCACTATTTAAGGCTTTCATTGCAATAACTTTAAAAAGCAAATATTTGTCCACCAACTTAGCCCTACAGTAATGCTCCCAAAGACTCATGAAAGTTTATGGTTTATTGGAAAGGATCCAAATTGGAAGCAGATATTGATTTTCTGGGAGCAAACCAGTCTGCCTTTACAAAGTGGAAGTTCACCCTCTCTGGATGACACCTGCGTCTCCTTCCTCCCTCTCTGCCAGATCTCAAAGGCAGTGAATAAACCATGCAGCTTTTGAGGAAGAAAGACTAATTTGGAAGAACTCACTAGAACTTCTTTGAGCACCTCTTTGGGAGGGGAGGATATATGGTTAGCACACCATTTATATCATAATTATCACTGGGATTTTTAATTTTATCATGGCAGTGTTCTGACAGATGTATAGTGTTTTGAGGGCAGAGGATGATCTCCTAATTTGCCCAAAGAGCCTTATGGGTTAGTGGGGCCCTGGGGGTGCCAAATGGGAAGGAGAGGGGGCACATGAAAAGGAAATGGTGGGAAGAGGACAATGGGCCAGGGGGTAATATCTTGCCAGGCCCCTTAGGCCTCTGCAGAATGGAAATGGACTTCAGTCACCCTCAAACCCACCCACTTAAATCCAAGGAGAGCTTAGGGTTATTATACATGGACAGGAACACATTCTACCAAGAACACAGGCTCTTGAGAGCTGGTAGCTCCCAATTAGAGTCAAACCAATCACTGTTATAGATTGAATCCAGCCTCTTTCTCCCAAACTGTGGTGATCACTGCACAAATCCACACTAAGGTATGTGAATGGGGACCTGCAGTTTATCTTCTCCTACTGAAAATGCTGCCCAGGGGAATCTTGGAAGCTATGGACAGCATCCAGGCAGAGCTTGTCCCACTGTTATCTCCTGAAGCAAACGCCCAAGCTGTGCTCAGAACTGGAGGCCACGGATGACTTGTATCTGGTGCTTGTTTGAGAGGATACATTGACATTATTGCCATAGTAAGCTTAAAAAATGTGCCCACTCATTCATTCTTTATCCGTAGACCACTAATCATGCATTGTCATTTCCAAAGATAAGGGGAAACATATCACATATCGTTGAAATAGAAATTAGGGAAAGTTTGTCAAATTTGTTTTTACTATAAGGCATCAACGGTAGAAACTATATATGAGTAATTTTCAAAATAGACCATTGCTTATATGTTTAAATGAAGCTAAAACAAGTATGAACCCATTGCTTAGAGTGCAGTGGCTTCTTTCAGGCAGAGAGCAGATGCTCTCAGATTTGGTGGTGAGTTTTGGCCTTGGCATGGTTGGCATGGAGTTATCACAGGAAGCCGGGAGGTATGAAGGGACATCCACCTGGGTGAAACTGTCCTGCCAAGCCAAATCCCTGAGGCCTGCCCTGAAGCAGCTGTAGTGGAGCAGAGACCTGGGATTCCTTAGAGTCACCTCTTTACGAATGTACCGCCACTCTGTTAGCTCATGGGGAAAATAAGGAAAAACCAGGCCTCCCACCTCCTGACTCTTGTGAGAGTGAAGACTACATGGGGCATTTAGAAAATACATTTTTAATGTATGATAATATGGGCTGGTCCACACAGCAATAAGCCCAAAGACCCCCTCGCTTTGGCGATTATTCATGGCCCTGCTCATCACAACCTCTCATATGCATGACTGTAACCTAGGCTGAGCCAACAATGGAGCTCATGCCAGAAATGGTCCCAAGCATGCATGTGGCCCCCTAGGATAATCAAAATCCTGGGGAGAAAGAAATCATCTTTGCCTTGGGCAGTGAAGCTGGAATGACACAAATCTATCTGTTGCCACATCTCCTGCCTAGTGGAGAAGCCTTGGAAGGCAACAGACACTGAGCAAGAAGCAGGGAGGAGAATGTCCTGGAATGGCAGGACTCCACCCCGAGTCCCTAACATCCCCAGACTCTTCTCTTCCATAAATTCTCTAATTACCCTGCTGTTTAAATCCTGGTTTTGGTCAAGCAAGTCAGGTTGCATACAGAATTTGAATACAGTATGCATCAAAGTTGCTTCCCAGAACAGGAAGCAAAACAAACAAAAAAAACACACTGATATCAGTACCCAGGGGGCCCAATTAGGGCACACCCAGTGATTGCATTGCAGCCTGTGAGCTCCTGCTGAACTGTGCGCCCTGCTGCCTGAGTGGGCCCCACCCTGGGCTTCTCAATGGAGAGCTTTCAATGGGGGACTCCAGGACTGATGCTCTCCCTAAAGAAGGGAGGCCTCAGGTTTGGAGAGGGACACCGTCAGGACCAGAGGAAGACTGAGGGGCGCTGGCGCCAACAGGTGGAAGGGAACAGCGTAGTAACACAGAACAGCCATGCCACATGCATGCTGGAGGAAGTCTTTTTGTGTCAACCTAAAGCTTAGGCTGGCTTCCATGTGGAACATGACATCTTTCCAGTATCTCTTATCCAGGAGACTGCAATAAGACCCAGGTGACCCAGCTCTGTGTCATTTGGAGCCCATTACAAGGCGAGGCAGCCACATGGTGGGGACATTGACCCCACCCCAGACCACACTCCCATCTCCATACATAGGATAGAAACTGTTCATCAGGAAGGAAAACCAAACAGAAATTCATGGTCTAGGGGCGAGGTCTGCATTGCGCATGGCCATGCTGGGTTGGAGTGGCCGTGGGGTGTCCAGATAGATGGGCACGTAGACTAGTGCTTTCTCAACCTTAATGCATGCACAAATCATCGCGATCTTATTAAAATATAGATCCTGGCTGGGCACGGTGGCTCATGCCTGTAATTGCGGCACTTTGGGAGGCCAAGGCGGGTGGATCACGAGGTCAGGAGATCGAGACCATCCTGGCTAACACAGTGAAACCCCATCTCTACTAAAAATACAAAATAATAATAATAATAATAAGCCAAGCGTAGTGGTGGGCGCCTGTAGTCCCAGCTACTCAGGAGGCTGAGGCAGGAGAATGGTGTGAACCCAGGAAGCGGAGCTTGCAGTGAGCTGAGATCGCGCCACTGCACTCTAGCCGGGGGACAGGGCGAGACTCCTTCTCAAAAAAAAAAAAAGAAGATCCTGGCTCAGGAGGTCTGGGATAGGACCTGGGATTCTGAGTTGCTAAGAAGCTCCCAGGGATGTTCATGCTTCTGGTCCCTGAACCACACTTTAAGTGGCAAGGATGTAAACTGTTAGAAATATGGATCTGGTGCTCATTGCAGGAAAGGGGGTGTCCTCAGGGCATAGGTCACAACCGAAGCCCTGACAGTGGGCAAGATTCCCAGGGAGAGGCTGCCTGCGCACTGAAGAGGGGAAGGGCTGGGCCTGAGCGGTGGGGAGCACCCATGCTGGCAGGTACACAGCAGGTGAGGAGATCCAGGTGGAGATCAGAGGACAGTGACAGTCACAGCAGCAGGGGAGAGCCAGGAGAAAGCTGCACTTGGGGGTCTCTCAAAGGAAGAAGGGCTCTGCGGTGTGAACTCTGCAGAGGGCAGGGAGAATAGAGGTTGAGCCTTTGCTCATTCTGAATTAATTGATTACTCATTTTT
The DNA here is from genome assembly GCF_003255815.1 of Theropithecus gelada. Lineage (NCBI taxonomy): Eukaryota > Metazoa > Chordata > Mammalia > Primates > Cercopithecidae > Theropithecus > Theropithecus gelada. Next base: position 44,827,589 of record NC_037677.1, read on the forward strand.
AAAAGTGCTTTCTTTGGGAAAAAAGCATTCCCCAGTGCACAAGGCTAACAGACATGGGCGCTGAGCTGTGTCTGGTCTGCTGAGTGTATTTTCTTCAAAATAATCCTCATCTTCTCAAGGGGTGGGGATTTGGACAAGACTCTTCCTGAACACACAGCGTAGTGGGGAAGGGTGGCTGTGGAAGTTTTCTGTTCCTTCTGTTGTCACGGGTGAAAGATGACTTGGTGCCCAATTTCTAATAAACACAACGCTATTAGAGTCACTCCAATTTAGTGTCTGATTGTTAAATGTTAATGTACTGCACTCTACAGTCTTAAATATAATTAGAGATGTTTACAGCTTTGGTTAAATGCACATTGTTCTTCCACATTAAACTTTATTACAAGTGTCCTCCATCAGCAACGAGGAGAAAGCTCATTAGTAGGTGGTCTGTGTCGGGTTCTGGGCTGTGCTAAAGGAATCCGCCTTCTGTTTTCCTTTATGACAGCTTTCTAGATGCTGGGAGCAGCCAGGGTGATTACTTCCTGTATATGTGTACAATTAGTACCTCAGACTCCTGGGTCTACGGATGGATCTCAGAGAAGCCATCACCCAGGAATTTTATGCAGACGTTTGTGTTGTGTGTGTGAGGGTCTGATGTTCTCCTCAGTTTTCTAAAAGGGGTCTGTGGTCCACAAAAGATGGAGACTTTAGAGACGGTCCTAAACCACTGTCCTGCCCACGATGGACCCAGAGAACATCATGAAGAAGCTGGGCAAACTAAGGAGATGGAAAGGTACCTGCCAGCCTGGCGACCTCCCATCCTGGCAACCTTCCAGGCATTCTAACCCTAAAACTGCTCCTTGCACTAAGCTCTGGCTCCAGGAAGCCTCTCTGCTCCCACCCTCACTCCTGTTGGCTGGAGGAACCCTGACCTCTTGCAGGGCTGATCTTTGGCTCAGCTAAGGATTGGGGCTACCCAATCCTCCCCTTTTTGGGATCTCCTCCATCTCTTTTCTCCCTCAGTCCATGTATGGGTTCCCAGGTTGTCACAGTACCCCAGTTCTGAGTGCCCTGTGACTGTACCCCAGCCCATTTCAGAGTCAGTTTGGAATTCCTTAAAATGTTGTAACTGAAATCGGGTTCTTGTGCTCACTGCTTGGAAGCCAAACTTGAGAGACAAGATTTGGTGGAAGGAAAAGCAGACTTATTCAAGAGCTGGCAGCCTGAGGAGCTGGCAGACTAATGTTGCAGAGACCATCTCAAGTCAGTACAAATTCTAGGCTCTTTTTATGTTAAAAACATGACCAACAACTGCTAACATCTGGGCACCAGCAAGGGTCCAGGAAGTTGGAAACTCCTTTGTCCTTGGTCAGATCACAAAGCTCCTATAAACCTTCAACGAAACATAGTTGTTACATACTTCTCCTTTAATTTCAGAGTTAGTTTCAAAAACAACATGATTACTGTTTTTGCATTTTATCTCAGTGCCCTAAAATTATCCTCGCCTACGTGCAGGAATGGGTAAGGGCTCCCCTAATTGAAAATGGAGTTAGTCATGTTAGTTCCTTTGCTCTTCCATTCTTACAATGTCTTGTTTCTGGTTCTCCTCATTCTTCCACCTCATCAGGATTCATTTCTAGTTTCCTTGGGGTTCTCCTTCACCATGTAAGCCCTCATCATTTTTGCATCTTCAACTTCTCCTTCCATCTCCAAAATGACAAGCGTTTCTCAACCTGCACAGACCCCTTGCAAGCCACCATTCTCCTCTGGTTCCTTCTCTCCACAGCCTGGAGTCTACACTGTCTGCTCCCTGCTGTCTGCCTCTTGCCTCTCACCCTCTGCTGGCTACCTTTGCTCCCCCTCCCCTGAACTCAGCTCTGCCCAAGCCCTCTGGGGTTCGCTGCTGAGCATGTGTTCTCTTGCAGAGAATGTCTTATTTCTGATCACCATTCAGCTGTATCCCAAGGACCCCACCTCCACAGCCCCCGTGCAGCCCTCTCCTGAGCTCCACATCCATCCATGACCTCCCCTCTTGTAGCTGCCTCATGACTCTTGGAAGTACACACCCAATACTGAATGCATCAGAGCACCCTGCACCCCTCGATACCCAGCTATCCTGGTTAGGGTTCTGTTGCTCACCCCATGGCTAAAGCTGCAAATCTAGCATTGGAGATATGGGCCACTGGCAGCAGCAGCGGAATCACTGCTGACTTGTTGAAAATATCAGGTGCCTGGCACCGTGCCAAGTACGTTTTCTGTCTTATCTCATTAAGCCAATGGTACTCTACCCCAGTTTGCAGATGAAGAAGCAGAAGAGCTAGTAGGCCCAGGATGGCAGAGCTGGAGCCCTCCTCTCTCCTGTCCATCTCCCCTGCATTCCGGCACCTCCCCATCGTCTCCATTTGCACAGCTCCTGCTTCCCGTCAGCGCCGATCACCTCTCTCATGGACCACCACTCTGACCCCTGACCTGTTCCCTGCCATTTAACCCATGCTCTGACATGCAGACTGGCTGAGTCACCCCTGCCCGACATCCTGCCCTGACTGCCCTCAGGATGCCCAGCACCTCAGGGAGTAGCAATGCCCCTCATAGCTGCTTCCCGCCTACCTTTCTGGTCACACCTCTTGCAGTTTCTCCTCTGTGCTGTTGACCCAGGCCTCAGTGGCTGTGAGCTGCCACCTTGGAAGCCCAGCCCAGTGTGGTGTGGAGCTTCATGGTTGCAAGAGTAGGCCTGTGCTGGGCGTGGGCGTGTCCCATGGCAGTGGCAGCAGTGGCCATGATCACAGCCCATGGTGCTCTGGGAACAGGCCTTGGGACTGGTGAGATCCCCATGGGCAGCCAGCCACCCAACCCTGTCTTCAGCAGCATCTGGAACTGGAGGAGCAGGAAGTCCAGGTGGGGTCCCATGCTCTCCCAACCCCCATCACCACTGACACAGCTGCTGGCTGTGACGGCAGCCCCTGTGGCAGCAAAGAGCTGGCAAGTTCGACGGGAAGTGCCTCAGCCCTCAAGAGGCAAGCAGCAGGTGAGCATAACAAGGATTGACCCCAGGGATACCTAGAAAGACACCTTCTGGGCATTCTTTGACATGTTAATGGAGGGACAACCAAAGAAAGGGCAGGGCCAGCTCTGGTGAGGGAGTGGGACTCAGGAGACTCTGTGCAGTGGCAGATATTATCTCTGCCCCAAGGTAGCAGTGCAGGCCTTCCCAGGTGCCAGAAGATGGTGACTTGGTTTCCAGGAACATGGCCTCTCTATAGAATGTCCTCACTAAAAGAGACACTAGAGGTTGTCTACTTAAACTCCCCTTCTGTTCCCCACCGTTTACACAAAAGACCACGATTTAAAGGAGAGTTTAGGTCACAGAGATCCAGGGTGGACATCAGGATCTGGACTCAGGCTTTCTCTGCCCCTTCCATAGCTCCTCATGCCCTGGCTCTTGTCTGTGGGCTCCTCGCCCAACCCTGGAGGACAGCCGAGGCCCAGCCTTCTCCAGCAGGGCTGGATGGGAGGATTCAGTGGAAGGTGGCAGCTAGGCGCCTCCCACTGAAAGAAGCAGGCTCAGCCATTCCGGGAGTGGGAACTGTCTCCTAGGTAAGCTTAGCTTGCTCAAGGGACGTTTCAGAGCTCAATGTCAGTTCCATAAATCTTTGCTGAGCTCCTACTATGTCAGACACTGAATTTACACAGTATTCATGTGTTCACCTAGTAGTAGGCAAAACATCCTATGATGGTTACTGTTGCCAGAGTGTCTTCTGTTTGCCAGACATGGTGCCAGGGACTGTATGGCAGCCCTGAAAGGCAGGTGGCATCATTGCTACTGGATAGCTCTGAGAAATGAGGTTCAGGGTCATCATAAGAGATTTGCCAAAGGCCACACTCTTAGTTGCAGAGCTGGATTCAAACTCAGAGTTTCCCAGTACCAATCCTGTGTTCTCCCTATTATGGCATAGGAAAAATGAGTTATATCAGAACCAAAAGAGATTCTGGTATAAGAACCTAATGAGAATTAATCCCAAGGTGCCCAGGAAACTAAAAGGAGGAAGTGTCTGTCTGAGTTGAGCCCTGGTGGAGGGGCAAGAATCTGCCAGGAGGCAGAGGGCAGGGACCTTCCTGGACTATAAAGACCAGCCAGCCCTGATCAGGGAGTGGGACTCTTCTGAGAAAGCGGGCCTCTTCTGGGGAAGTGCTAGGTCCCAAAGAGCAGGAGTATCTGGCCCCTTGGTGGCCAGCCCACCTCGGGGACTGTAATAAACAGTGGACCCAGAAGCTACCTGGGAACTGAGATGGACCAAAGGGATTTCAAGTAGTGAACAAGCGAAGAGGGCTCCGGTGGCTTCACACTGTCTCTCCCAACCAGCTCACAAGGTAGTCTTGTCCCAGGATGAGGAAACTGAGGCCATTTAGAAGTTAGAATACATGCTACAGTGAAAAGGATACTCTGGTATGCCTATGGTGCAGCAAAAAGAACAAAAAGATTTATTGCAGAGAAAAGTTCTGTACCTTAAGACCTCGCTAAATCCAGGCATTCTTCACACACTCATCCCCAGTGAAGGGGGCTGGAGGGCCCAGTTACTTCTAGCTTCTATTTGTTTTATTTTGACAGATTGGGCATCTATATGCAAATTATTGTCCCCACGGTTGATTCCAGATATCTGAGTAAAGATGGAGACAGTTGCTAATGTACAATCTCCTGTTTATTCTCCTGTACAATCTGCTGTTTATTTCCATTGACAGCACGTGACTGGCTGGAAGAGATGTCAATGAGGTTATTCACCCAGAGTTTGGAATTTCTTGAGTTAACAGACATGGGTGTGAAGAGACGCACTGTTTTCTTGACCCCTCAACCCTGGAGGCTTCTCCTGTCTATCTCAATCTGGATAGCAACCATGCTACTTGGGGCTGACACCACCTTCTCGGGGCAATTCCTGAAAACCTGCAGAGAGCCTTGGCTTCCACCTGTTCTTCACATGCACCTGCCCTCCATCATAGCTCTGTCATAGCTCAGCTGGGTTTGTTGTTGTTGTTGTTTTGTGTCTCCTCTGCATTCTTGCACATTCTGTTCCTAATCCAACCTTGCTCCAATCTCTCTCTGTTTTCATTTCATTCTCTGCCTCTCCCTCTCTCCCTGTCTCGTTACTCTATTTGCAAGTAAAACGATAATGTGTGTCACATGCAGGTTGTAAACTAACCGAGCGTTCCAAGCTGTGCTCTCTGGCTTGGGCACCAGTCTCAGGACTGGATTTCCCAGAAGGGGCTTGGTGTCTGGAGTTGTCACGCCATTTGCTTTCTCTTGCTGCAGCTATGGCTTTTCTCACTGTAGTGTGAGCATCGGCTTTAGGGTCAGAAGCTCTGGTCCAAGACTCGAGTCTGTTTTCCATGGCTTTGTGTCTTTGAGAAGCCATTTGAGCTCTCTGACCTGCAGTGTTCTCATTTGAAACGTGGCTAGGGCCAACAGGACTTAAACAGTCACCTTCCCACCTGGAACAAATCCGTATCCAGGGCAGAGGGCAGGGTTGGATGAGGATGTTGCAGGGACATGGGGGGCTGTGCCCCAGAGCTGAGCTGTTGCATAGTCCTGGAGCTGGGAGTGGTCATGCTGGGAGGTAGAGAGCCCAGGGCTGGCTCCCTCATCAGCTTGCTCTCGCCATGGCCTGGAGATAAAACCCTCTGCTAATGTCATATGACCTGTGTGAACACATGGAGCACTGTGCCCGTCACAGAGGCTGTTCTACAAGGGTCAGCTCCCATCATTGCTGGGGACCTTCCCTGACACTGGCGATCAGTCCCCAGCTCCTAGCAGGGCTTATCTGGCAGGGTCTTCCTTCCTTAGACTGTTCTTCTTTGGAGAACAAGGTCATTAACGGATGGCTTTCTTCTCTCCTGGGGACAGTGAGGGCAGGCCCTGCCAGCTGGGTCACCACACAATCCCTGCTGCCTGTCACAGAGCTACTACCTCACATTGCTTCTCAATACTTAGAAATACAACCAACTGCGGAGAAGGACTGGGAAGGTGCTTTGAAAACTAAAAAAAAAAAGAAAAACAAAAACCACAACCCACAAGGCAGGAATTTCTTTTTCTTTTCCCTACAGATTTTGTTTCTAACTAAAGGCATTCAAATTCTCTACCCCAAACCACCACATTGTCCAGAGCTTCCACAACTCAGCAAAACACACACACACACACACACACACACACACACACACACACACAACACACGGCTATATTTATCCTGTTGGCAGCCCCCCTCTGCCAGTTTCCATCAAAGACCGGCCTGAAATAACATGCATGTCTGGGGGTGGTGACATGGCTGAGGTGGCTGGCGGCACCCTCTGCTGTGGTGGGGCCAGGGTGGCCTTGATGGGAATTCTGAGTGTTCACACCTTGGGGCCCTGCAGAGGCTCCTTCTCTGTGAAACAAGAAAGCTGGTGCATTTTTACAGAGACACACTGGACCACTGTGGACCAGGGAGCCAGCTCAGGGCTAGTCCCACAAACTCAGTTCAGCTATCCCCAGCAGCATCTAAAGGCACCCCAGGCCAGGCGTGGTGGCTCACACCTGTAATCTCAGCACTTTGGGAGGCCAAGGTGGGTGGTTTGCCTGAGGTCAGGAGTTCGAGACCAGCCTGACCAATATGGTGAAACCACATCTCTACTAAAAACACAAAAATTAGCCATGCATGGTGGCATGCACTTGTAGTCCCAGATACTCAGGAGGCTGAGGCAAGATAATTGCTTGAACCCAGGAGGTGGAGGCTGCAGTGAGCCAAGATCACCTCACTGCACTCCAACCTGGGCAACAGAAAGAAAGAAGAAAAATAAATAAATAAATAAATAAATAAATAAATAAATAAATAAAGGCACCCCAATCAGAAAACCACAGCTAAGATCTTGGATCTGGAGGAAATGTCCTCAACTTCCTAAGAATAAGCCTGGCCTCAGTATCTAGATAGTTTCAGGCTACTGTGTACAGGCTTGAATTGAGTTTTAAAAAGCAAAAGACAAAATGTTATTTCCCCAGATGCAATCCCAGCTCTGGAGCAAGGTGTGAGAGTCACTTATGTTTGTAAGTTGCTTATAGTTTGCAAAGTGTGTTCCTGGTATATTTATTTTTCCCCTGAATTCAACACATACATATTTTAAGTACTCTCTCTGAGGAAGGGCCAGGAGTTGGTCTAATTTCAGCCCACTCTAGGACTTCCTAGCTATTTAACGAAGGCAGTGGCGTCTCCTGCTGCCTCCTTATACCCAGACAGGCTCATCCCCTCATGCTGTTCATCCATATCAAGTTGCCTTTCATCCTCCAGTGACGCCACATCACTGTCTGCCCTGCAATCTGTGATGTTCAGACAGGCTCCGTGTTTTCTTCTGAGTAACTGTGTGACTCTGCAGCTCACACACTGACATCTCAAAACAGAGAGAAGTGGAGCTTTTAAACATGCACAAGGCCAAGTCAAACCCATGCAGAACAGATGACCTTGCATCCACCCTCTGAGCGCTCCAGTACACTGCATATGCCCCTGCAGGGTTGCCCCCACTAGGATGCATTCCCGACTTTTATTTTTTGTTTTTTTGATTGTGGTAAAACTTACATAACATTTACCATTTTAACTGTTTTTAAGTGTACAGTTCAGTGGCATTAAGTGCATCACATTGCTGCGCAACCACCTCTGCCATCCATCCCAGAATTTCTCCATCATCCCAAACTGAAACTCTGTCCCCATTAATAACTCCTCATCCCCCTCTACTCACCAGCCTCTAGGAACCACCACTCTGCTTTCTGATTCTTTTTATTTTAAGTTCCGGGATGCATGTTCACGGTGTGCAGGTTTGTTATACAGGTAAACATGTGCCATGGTGCTTTGCTGCACTGATCAACCCATCACGTAGGTATTAAGCCCTGCCTGCATTAGCTATTTATTCTGATGTTCTCCCTCCCCTGCCCCACTGACAGGCCTCATTGTGTGTTCTCCTCCCTGTGTCCATGTGTTCTCATTGTTCAACTCCCACTTATGACTGACAACATGTGGTGTTTGGTTTTCTGTTCCTGTGTTAGTTTGCTGAGGATAATGGCTTCCAGCTTCATCCACATCCCTGCAAAAGACATGGTCTTGTTCCTTTTTATGGCTGCATAGTATTCTAGTGGTGTATACGTGCCACATTTTCTTTATCCAGTTTATCATTGACAGGCATTTGGCTTGATTCCATGTCTTTGCTATTGTGAATAGTGCTGCAATGAACATATGCGTGTATGTATCTCTATAATAGAATGATTTTGTTTCTATACATTTGCCTATTCTAAGTGCCTCATAGTAGTGAAATCATATGGGATTTATCTTCTTGTGCCTGGCTTATTATTTCACTTAGTATAATGTCCTCCAGGTTCATCCATGTTGTAGCATGCATCAGAATTTCCTTCCTGTATAAGGCTAAATAATATTCCATTGGATGTATAACCACATTTTGTGCATCCATTTATTTGTGGATGGACGCATGGGTTGTTTCTGCTTTTGGCTGTTGTGAATAGTGAGGCTATGAACATGGGTGTATAAGGACCTTTTTGAGTCCCTGCTTTCAAAGGGTGCGTGTTTCCTAAGAGTCATTTCGTCATCATGCAGCACATGGCCTCTCATAGACCCAGTGCCCTATAAATGCAAGGGGACTTCAAAAAGTTCATGGGAAAATTGAATATATATATTTGTGTGTGTGTGTGTATATATATATATATACACACACACACACACACATACACTTTATTTTTCAAAATAAACTTCATCAACATCAAGACACTTTTGTAAATGGTGATACCAGCCATTTAGTCTATCCCTAAAGAAATGAAGATCCCAGGAGTTTAGCCATGTCAGTGCAGTCTTTTTTACCTTATTAAATGAAAATAAATAGATGCGCTTTACATATGTTTTAAGATTAGGAAAGAAAAATAAGTCAGAAGGAGCCCAATCATGGCCTAATGATTTCCATCGAAGCTCTCACAAAATTGCTTTTGTTTGATGAGAGGAATGAGCAGGAGGTCTGCCGTGGTGGCAAAGGACTCCCTGGGAAGCTTTCCCGGGTGTTTTTCTGCCAAAGTTTCATCTAACTTTCTTGAAACACTCTCATAATCAGCAGATGTTATTGTTCTTTGGCCCTCTAGAAAGTCAACAAGCAAAATGCCTTGAGCAGCCCACAGAACTGTTGCCATGACCTTTCCTCCTGACCCGTCCACTGTTGCTGTGACTCGTCCACTTCCACTTCTTGGTAGGTGTTGCTTTGATCATGCTTTGTCTTCAGGATCATACTGGTAAGGTCATGTTTCATCTCCTGTTACGATTCTTCAAAGAAATGCTTCAGGATCTTGATCCCACTTGTTTGAAATGTTCATTGAAAGCTCTGTTCTTGTCTGCTGATCACAACGGTTTTGACAGCATGGAGTGGAGTGTGCTCAATTTTAATTTTTCTCAGAGTTGTATTAGCTGAGACAGTGGAGATGTCTATGATGTTGGCTCTTGTTTCTGCTGTTAATCGTTCATCCTCTTCAATGAAGGCCCAAACGAGATGGATTTTTTTCCTCACAAACTGATGCGGATGGTCTCCTGCTGCAGGCTTCATCCTCAACATCGTCTCATCCTTTCTCAACACAAGTTACTCATTTATTAACTGCCAATTTCCTTGGGGCACTGTCCTCATAAACTTTTGGTAAAGCGTTGATAATCTCACCATTCTTTTACCCAATGTTCACTATAAATTTGATGTTTGTTCTTACTTCAATTTTAGCAAAATTCATGTTGTTCTCAAAGGGACTTTTTTCAAACCGATGTCTGATCCTTCTTAGTGTCTCAAACTCGATGCTGTTCAAAAATGTTATAATGAGTTATTATGACTTTATTTTGATACAAAAAATTGAAAATGCATCATAGTTTTTTCATCATAAGCATTTTCCATGAGCTCTGTGAAGACCCCTCATGTGCCCGGGCTGCGTCATTGCCATTTCTCGCCTTTCAGGAGCATGGGGTCCCACACTGTGGCAATGAAGACGTCTTTGGAAGTCAATGTTCTCTTTGAGGGACATTTAGATATTTTGATATATTAAATTAATGATAACCAAGGATAAAATTTAGTGACTAAATTAGTCACTAAATTATGTATCTAATTTGTAATTAAGACCATTCTATTTATCTAACTCAATGATTAGGGGGAATTGAAGTGGCTTGAATGAGAATTGGAAAAAAGCTGCAATATTTGGTTTTCATAGTAGAACATCCTAGTAGTCGTTTGAGGTCTGAACCTGATTTGGATCCTTGAAGCAATGCCATGTGAGCCCTGAGCAGGGAGGGGCTCAGGGGTCTGGTGAAAGTGACCAGCACGTGTCAGGCCCCTGCCTGCTCGGTACAGCTGTCCCAGCATTCTTGCCCAGCTGAGCCTCTATCCCAGGAGCCATTGGCCTAAATCTGTCCATCCCGATTAGTCCAGCAGGGGTGCTCTTGTTTAGTTCATTGAGAGGGACCCTAAAAACCCAAGGATTTAATAGGCTGCTGGAGTTCAGGATATGGCAGAAGGAGGCCAGGGGCTGGTTAGCCACAGTGCAGGCCTTAGACACCGTGTGATATTCTTAGAATATCATCTTGAAGCATTTCAGCCACTTTCTCGCTGTTTCCAGCTTCTTACCACTCTGAGTCTTATTCTCACCTATGAAATGAAGAGGTTTCCTCTTGGGCTGTGACTAGGCTCAAAGAAGCTTGCACAGCAAAGGGCCACGCAGCCTGCCCGGGGCCCACTCCGTGCTCAGGGCATGTCCTTCAGTGCAGATCTCCCTTCCCGGGTCTGCTAGCCGCACCCCTGCTGCTTCACTGCATGTGGCCAACCTGGGGCCTCAGTTTCCTCACCCACAATGTTCTGACAATGATGGCATCCTTGAAGACTTTTCTGAGGATGAGGCAGAACTGCACAGTAAGCCCCTGCCCAGGGACCGGTCCACAGCCGGTGTGGGCTGGGCAGTTGTGGCTCTCCTTAGGCAGCCGGGATTCTGGGTGTTGGAGGCTTTCCTCTGCTTCCCTATGCTCCCTGGGTCTTAATGGCTGCCTGGGGCCTCTGGCGGGGGCTGCCGGGTGGGAGTCTCCCCAGCAGACCTCTGCTCAAGCGATGCTAATTGTGCCTGAGAGAACGGCTCACTAGAGTGGAAAATAGTCCTCATATATCTAGCTGAAGACGATAATGACCTTTTAAATAACAGAAGCAATTTTATTTCAATACCTCAATTACTCTGAACTCTCAAATGTCAAAGTGCTCGGCACTTTCAAAATAGCTTAATATAGACATTTATAGCACTTAGACACAGCTAGTTTCTTATCTAACCTAATTATGTGTTGTACAGGAAATGGCGAAGCTCACCATCTGTGTTATTTTTCACAGTGATCCCCACGCACGGCCCTGGGCTCTGCCTGGAGTCGGCCAGGAGAGTTTCTCCCCGGCAGAGAGTGCTGCTGCTCTGGGAAGAGGTGTGGTTGGGGCTCTGCCAGGGGCATGACCTCCAGCTACAAGAGGAGAGGAGGTTAAAAGTGGCCCTCCCAGTTCAGTGAATATCAACAGCACTGTGCCCTGACTCAGGAGAGCTCTCACTTGTGTGGGGTGCGAGGGCCCCTGGGACCAGAGGAAAGGCCAGGGAGGGGGGCCAGGGTAAGCTGAGGTGGGGTGGGTGGGGGTACTTCTGCCTTGTTGGGAAAAGCCAGGAGCCACCTTCCCAGGATGCGAGATGGAGCGAGGCCAGGATCACCTGGCATGGCCAGCAGCACCTTCTGCTCCTGTTTCCCACTGCTGTCTGTCTTTCTCCATGTCTGCACCAGAGGCCACCGGGGTGAATGGCCCTCTGTGTCCCCACCATTTCCTCTCTGATCTGGTTCCTCACACTCTCCATCACTGTCTCGAATTGCAGCCGCCTCCCTGCTGCTTCTCAGAATGGCCCCTGCCCCAGGACAGGCACTGCTCACCTCAGCGCCTGGAATCTTCTCCCAGGACTCCCACATGGCCATGCCCTCTTTTCTCCAGCTCCCAGATGCCACCTATTGGGGAGCCTGTCTCTGACCACCCTACCACATTTTCTCTCCCCAGGGCTTCCTCGCCCCTTCCCTGCTAGTTTAGCGTTTTGTTTTTCTTCCTTAGAGTGGCGCCTCATATACGAGATTTGATGCCTCTGTAATTTTTGTCTGTCTCTCTAAGCAGAATGCAAGCAGATTGCAGGCTAGTGCTTTTGCTTATTACTCACTTCGGTATCTCCAGTGTCAAGGCATAGTAACCACTTAATGAATACATGTTGAGTGTATGGTGTATGTGTGAAGGGAGGGAGGGAAGGAAAGAGGCCACCAGTCCAGGTTGTGATATCTGTGAAGGGGGTGGGCAGCCCAGAGCTCCAGCCTGACCATGGTGGGTGGCTGGGTGACAAGCATGCTCTGCAAGGCCACCTTCACCACTTACTGGCTGGGCCAGGCATCCAGCTGGGGAAATGCATGCATTGCACACTATACATTGTCATCTTCTGACAAGACTGGGTATGCTCACTGACATTTTACAGGTACAGAAACTGAGGCTTGGAGAGGTCACATAGGGTTCCACGAGTTCCTCAGCTAGAGATAGGCAAAGCAAAGCTGGGACATGATCCACAGTCTGTCCTGCTCCAAAAGCTACATCTTAGCCAGGCCGGGTGCTCCTGGCTGGTGTAGCTGCCGTGAGGCTGCCCATCTTGGCAAGGCCCCCTCTGGACCTCCTGACTTCCAGGCCTCCTGTGCCCTGCCCAGGCCTTGTCTCAAAAGCTCCCCCACCCTGCCCCGGGGGGCCAGGCAGCAGCCCCCTGCTCCCAGCACGCTGCCTACTCTGTCTCATGGCATCTCTGTTCTTCTCTGCCTGGCTTCTGCTTGCTCACCCATGTCCAGCTCCCATGCCTGCTGTCCCCTGGCATATGGCACGGCACAGGGCTGGAGACGCCCCTGCTGAGATCGGCCACAGCAGAACTGTCTGCAATGACCATTACCCTGCCCTTGGCAACATGCTTTGTAGCGCTGTGGAGGCCTCCTTTCAGTTTGTCGTTCACTCATTCTTCATTCATTTATTCGATCTGCCTTATGGAGCACCCCCATGGGGCCAAGCCTCTCTAGGCAGAACAGGCAGAGAGGTGTAAACAGGACGTGATTTCTGATCTTGAGGCCTTCACAAACACATTGGGGAGTTGGAGAGCGTACGGACATGGTCAGTTAGTGCCATGGTGCAGACTTTCCTTTCCCTGAATCCTCTTCCCCCACAACTCAGGTGGGATGAGGAGCCTTCCTTGGGCAGATTCTGGGAAGAGGCAGGGCAAATTCTTATGCCCCCTGTGGAGAAGATGCCACCTCCGCACACCCAGGCCCCTCCTGAGGGAGCCGGGCCCCTCCGCTGGTCCATGACCTCTCTGCCCCTGCAGCAGGCTGGGCCTGGCACTGGCACTGCAGCAGGAGGCAGGCAGGATCCCCCGTGTTGGTGGTCAGACTGTCCAGGGGGAAGCACGCACAAAGTACCACCCCACTCCTCACCCCCGCTAGGCCATGTCCTATTCAGGTGGCCTGTGTGAGGGCAGTGGGAGCACAGGTGAGAAAGGGGCAGGGGAGGAAGAGGGAGGGCCATGTCTCAGAGCCAAGGAAAGGACCCTGGAGCTGAGTGTCCCACCTGGAGGCTCAGCACTGTTAGAATTCCTGACCAGGACTTGGAGCTCTTTGCGGCAATACGGTGTCAGCTGGGGAGACAGACTCCCTGAATCCAGGCCCTCTCAGCTTGAACTTGGCACTCAGCATCTCTGAGCATCAGTTTCACTGGCTGCAATGCATGAAGATGAGATGAGATAGCACGCATCTGCACCCTTCTGCCCTGCAGCTCCCAGTCCTCTGATGGGCACCCCTCACCACCTTCCTGGTATGTCCCACATGTCTCATCTCACGGGGCACCAGTTCTTGCACAGCACTCCTCATTAGCTGTGAGCTTTTCATTTTCTCCTGGTCTGCCTCTAGGACTAGATTGTAAAATCTTGTGGGCTGGGGCCTTATCTGCCTCATTCACCCTTGTATCTTGGCACCTAGAAGACTAGATATTTAATAAATAATTATGAATAAATGTAGAACAAATGGTGGAGTAGGTTGCTCCTGCAAATTATTTAGAAATGTGTGCAGATCAAAGCTCCAAGGAGCCTAGGTCAGGGAAATGCTGTGAGTGTTCTCTTTTTACACCCACAAAGTGAGGGTCACCGGGAGACGAGGGCTTCTGCACAGTTCCCAAGCCCCAAATCTCCCTGAGGTGTTGCCCAGGTTTGTCAATTAAAACAGGATCTGGGGCCAGTCTAATATTGTCCACACTTGAAGCAGCCTGCAAAAACAAAGCAGTAGGAAATGACAGGCTCTGTTGCAAACCGGAAAGGCTATCTAAGCCTCTCCAAGGCTTTCAGCCCTCAAGTAATGACTCTCACTGTGTAGCCCAAACAGAAGACACTTGCAGGCTCTGCCTGGTCCCCCAAACCACCAGTTTGTGACCCTGCTGTGGTTCTGGGGCCCCAAGAGACTGGGAGGCTGGGTGCCTCTGCCCCAGCTGCTGGGGGTCGTCACTATTGACCACTGAGACTAAAAGGACCAGGTGAACAATTGGCCAATCCCTTGCTCACCACAGGCATCTTAAGAACTGAGACCCCGCAGCGCTGGTGAGAAGGATTCTGCTAACTCTCACCATGTGATCCCAAAGTCCCCAGGCTCTGCCAGGGAGCCTTGAGGGAGGGATGGGAATGTCCCTCCTCTGTGAGCTGTATTCCCTACTGTAAAAGGGCAGGTTGTCCAGATAGGACCCTGCAGTTCTAGGACATTGTCTGGGGGTGTCCCATGCCCTCAGGATCCGGTTTTCAGGATCCTGGAGGATGCTCCATCTTCCTTGTGAATGTCATGTACCTCCAGCCCCTTGAGGACCCCACTTTTGCACTGGGCCTGCTGCTTGAGCCCCCTCTGACTGCTCTGCATGTGCCCCTCAGTCTTGTTGAGCCCCAATCACACTGTGTTTCCAATGTGGAGAAGGCGCCTCTCCCCACCTGGAGCTGACTTTGCTGCTTTGGTCCCTGAGCTTGTCCCTGAGCTTGTGCCCAAGGCTTTCCATGCTCTTCGCAGGATTGCTCTGGGAACTTATCTGAGAACAGGGGCTGGAAACCACAGTCACATTTCAATATAGCCCCAAAGCTAAGAATGGCTTTTGTATTTTTAAATCTTTGGAAACACATCAAAAGAAGAATAATATTTTGTGATGCGGAAATGATGCAAAACTCTAAGCTCGGTGTCCACAGTAAATAGTGGCATCAGGACACAACCGCCCTCCTTCACATATGCATTCAAGTGTTGTCTCTGGCTGTTTTCATGCTCTAAGGGCAGTGTTGATCTTTCTGGAAACTGCCAAACTGTTTTGCAAAGTGTGTGTATCATTTCACATTCTCATCCGCAGTAAGAAAGAGTTTCAGTTTCCCCACATCCTTGCAAACAGGATGGTCAGTCTTTTTCATTTTAGCCCTTTTTATAGAGTTGTAGCATGTCATTTGGTTTTAATTTGCACTTGTCTGGTGATAATTATATTGAGTAGCTTTTCATGTGCCTGTTTGCCGTCTGGATATCTTCTTTAGGAAGTGTCTGTTCAGATCTTTTGCATATTTCTTCTACTGTGTTGTTTTCTTGTTACTACATTTGAGAGGTTTTCAATATAATCTGCATACAAGTCTTTGGTTAGAGAAATAATTTACAAATATTTTCTCTCTGTCCATGCTCAACTTTTTCTTTTGTTAACAGTGTCTGTGATGTAAAATATTCAGTGTCAACTTGATTGGATTGAAGGATACAAAGTATTGATCCTGGGTGTGTCTGTGAGGGTGTTGCCAAAGGAGATTAACATTTGAGTCAGTGGGCTGGGAAAGGCAGACCCACCTTAATCTGGGTGCGCACAATCTAATCAGCTGCCAGAAAATACAAAGCAGGCAGGAAAACATGATAGGAGAGACTGGTCTAGCCTCCCAGCCTACGTGTTTTTCCTGTGCTGGATGCTTCCTGCCCTCGAGTCTCAGACTCCAATTCTCCAGTTTTGGGACTTGGACTGGCTCTCTTTGCTCTTCACCTTGCCGATAGCCTATCGTGGGACCTTGTGATCGTGTAAGTTAATACGTAATAAACGCCTATATGTGTGTGTATATACATAGATATATATAATAGTTTATTATTTATACATATCCTATTAGCTCTGTCCCTCTAAAGAACCCTGACAAACACAGATTTTGGTACCAGGAGTGGTTCTAGAGGAACAGAATATTAAAGATGGAGTTCTTTTGTGGCTTTGGGATTTCTGGAGTTGGCTGCTTAATATGAGTAGACCCAAAAATGCTAAGGACTCTACTTGTAATAGTATGGAGAACACTGATAGTCCTTGGCTTGAACTGTTTAGAGAGTTATGCAAAATAAATGTATTTGACACTCCTGATTCACTGCTCATGAGAGCCAAGGAGTTTAGTGACTCTATACATAATACATTTGACTATATGTGGAAAACCAAGGAACATAATTAAGCTGGTTGGTTGCTCCTAAGTCCAGAGGATAAAGTGATGAATGCAAATGAATTCAGGGATTCTGCCTCCTGGCTTCAGAAGCAGATACTGAGCCTCAAATCTGTTAAGATTGCCCTGAGTGAAAGTCTTATCTCTTGCAGAGAAAGAGCTGAAATTATTGAAAAACAGGCAAAGCTCTTATTATGCAAGTGGGTGACCTGCAACGAAAGGTGCATGCACAGCCTCACCAGGCATCTACTGTTAAAGCGAGGGCATTGATTGGAAAATAATGGTACCCTGCAACTTGGAATGGGGACATGTGTGAGGACCCTGATGAAGCTGGGGTCATTGAGTTTGTAAACTCTGATGAATGTTTCTTGTCAGAAGAAATGGCTTCCCCATCCACAGTAGTGGCAACATCCCTTCTGACCCATGCTGCCTTTAGCCTTTCACCTTTGTCTAAGTAGATAAACCATGCACTGCTTGAGGCAACAATGAGGCCTCCCGTGAAGCTGTTGCCAGGCAAAAGAATGTTGGTTTCCCTCAGGAACCACCTGCAACACCCTTGTTTGCTTCTAGACCTATAGCTAGACTAAAGTCCTGGTGGACCCCCGTAGGTAAGGTTGAGAGTGTGACCCTTGAGGAGGTGCACTACCCTGGAAAAGAATTGCTTGAGTTTTCTAACTTATATAAACAGAAATCTGGAAGGAGGCATCAAAATGGATATTAAGGGTATGGGATAATGGTGGAAGGAGCACGGAGTTGAATCAGGCTGAATTTATTGATTTGGGCCCACTAAGTAGGGACTCTGGTTTTAATGTTGCAACTTAGGGAGTTAAAAAAAGGTTCTAATCGTTTATTTGCTTGGTTAGCTGAAATATGGATTAAAAGATGGCCTACTGTGAATGAGCTGGAAATGCCTGATCTCCGTTGGTTTAATGTAGAGGAAGGGATCCAAAGGCTTAGGAAGATTGGGATGGTGGAGTGGATTAGTCACTTTAGATCTACTGGTCTAAGCTGAGAGGGTCCAGAAGATATACCCTTGACCCATGCCTTGCAAGATAGATTTGCAAGGACAGCACCTGCATCTTTGAAGAGCCCTGTAATTGCTCTCCTATGGAAGTCAGATCTAATGGTGGGAACCACAGTCACTCAACTACAAAATTTAAATACAATGGGAATAGTTGCATCCCGAGGTGGCGGAGGCCAAGTGGTGGCACTCAACCATCAAAGGCAAGGTGGGTGTAGCTACCATAATGGACAGCAGAGGCAAAGCAACAATCAGAATAGCCTGACTCGTGTAGAACTCTGGCACTGGCTAATTAATCACAGTGTTCCTAGAAGTGAAATTGATAGGAAGTGTACTGTATTCCTACTTAATTTATACAAGCAGAAAACTTCTATGGACAAAGGACTAATTTGAGTTACAGAAACAAAGAATCTGCCTCTCAAACAATTTCCAGACTTAAGCCAGTTTACAGACCCATAACCCCTTGAATGAAGGGAGGCTGAGTCCCCTTGAGGAAAGACCCCACTACGTTACTGACAATTTATGCAATGAGTCTTTCTCCCATCCTTCCCCAAGGAGACCTCTGGCCTTTTACCAGGGTAACTGCACTGGAGAAAGGGAAATGATCAAATATTTGGGGGACTACTGGATATTGGCTCTGAGCTGCCACTGATTCCAGGGGACCCAAAAGATATTGTGGTCCTCTAGTTAAAGTAGGGTCTTATGGAGGTCAGGTAATTAATGGAGTTTTAGCTCAGGTCCGACTTACAGTGGGTCCAGTGGGTCCCCAGACACATCCTGTGGTCATTTCCCCAGTGCCAGAATTTATAATTGGCATAGACATACTTAGCAGCTGGCAGAACCCCCACATTGACTCTCTGACTGGTAGGGTAGGGCTATTGTGGTGGGAAACGCCAAATGGAAGCCATTAACGCTTCCTCTACCTAGAAAAATAATGAGAAAAATAGTAAGTCAGAAACAATATTGCATCCCTGGAGGGATTGCAGAGATTAGTGCCACCATCAAGGACTTGAAAGATGCAGGGGTAGCGATTCCCACCACATCACTATTCAATTCTCCCATTTGGCCTGTGCGGAAGACAGATGGATCTTGGAGAATGACAGTGACAGTGGATTATTGTAAGCTTAACCGAGTGGTGACTCCAGTTGCAGCTGCTGTACTAGATGTGGTTTCATTGCTTGAGCAAATTAATACATCTCCTGGTACCTGCTATGCAGCCATTGACTTGGCAAATGCCTTTTTCTCCATTCCTGTCCATAAGGCCCACCAGAAGCAATTTGCCTTCAATTGGCAAGGCCAGCAGTATACCTTTACTGTCCTATCTCAGAGGTATAACAACTTTACAGCTTTGTGTCATAATCTTATTAGATTATGTCATAATCTTATCTCCTAATAAGATTAGGAGAGACCTTGATGGCTTTTCACTTCTGCAAGATATTACTTTGGTCTATTACATTGATGACATTATGTTGATTGGATCCAAAAAGCAGGAAGTAGCAAACACACTGGATTTATTGGTGAGACATTTACATGCCAGAGGATGGGAAATAAATCTGACTAAAATTCCGGGACCTTCTACCTGAGTAAAATTTCTAGGGTTCCAGTGGTGTGGGGCTGTCGAGATATTCCTTCAAAGGTAAAGGGTAAGTTACTGTATTTGGCCTCTCTTATAATCAAGAAAGAGGCACAATGCCTAGTGGGCCTATTTGGGTTTCGGAGGCAACACATTCCTCATTTGGGTGTGTTACTCTTGCCCATTTATCTAGTGACCTGAAAGGCTGCCAGTATTGAGTGAGGTTCAGAACAGGAGAAGGCTCTGCAACAGGTCCAGGCTGCTGTGAAAGCTGCTCTGCCACTTAAGCCATATGACCCAGCAATCCAGTGGTGTGTGAGGTGTCAGTGGCAGATAGGGATGCTATTTGGAGCCTTTGGCAGGCCCCTGTAGATAAATCATAGAGGAGGCCTCTAGGATTTTGGAGCAAGGTTCTGCCATCTTCTGGAGATAACTACTCTCCTTTTGAGAAACAGCTCTCGGTCTGTTACCGAGCTTTGGTGAAAACTGAACTTTTGACTATGGGTCATCAAGTCACCATGCGACCTGAACTACCTATTATGAACTGAGTGCTTTCTGATCCATCTAGCCATAAAGTGGGTTGTGCACAGCAGCATTCCATCATCAAATGGAAGTGGCATATATGTGATCAGGCTCCAGCGGGTCCTGAAGGCACAAGTAAGTTACATGAGGAAGTGACTCAAATGCCCATGGTCTACACTCCTGCTACCCTGCCTTCTCTCCCCCAAGCCTGCACCCATGGCCTCATGGGGAGTTCCTTATGATCAGCTGACAGAGGAAGGAAGAGAACCATCACAGATGGTTCTGCATGATATGCAGGCACCACCCAAAAGTGGACAGCTGCAGCACTATAGCCCCTTTCTAGGACATCCCTGAAAGACAGTGGTGAAGGAAAATCTTCCCAGTGGGCAGAACTTTGAGCAGTGCACCTGGTTGTGCACTTTGCATGGAAGAGAAATGGCCAGATGTGCAATTATATACTGATTCATGGGCTGTAGCCAATGGTTTGGCTTGATGATCAGGTACTTGAAAGAAGCATGATTAGAAAAATGGTGACAAAGAAATTTGGGGAAGAGGTATGTGGACAGACCTCTTGGAGTAGTCAAAAACTGTGAAGATGCTTGTATCCCATGTGAGCACTCACCAACGGGTGACCTCAGCGAGGAAGATTTTAATAATCAAGTGGGTAGGATGACCCATTCTGTTTCTGTGGACGCCACTCAGCCTCTTTCCCCAGCCACCCCTGTCATCGCCCAAAGGGCACATGAACAAAGTGGCCATGGTGGCAGGGATGGAAGTTACGCATGGACTCAGCAATATGGACTTCCACTCACCAAGGCTCCTGGCTATGGCCACTGCTGAGTGACCAATTTGCCAGCAGCAGAGACCAACATTGAGCCCTCTATATGGCACCATTCTTCGGGGTGATTAGTCAACTACCTGGTGGCTGGTTGATTTTATTGGACCTCTTCCATCATGGAAATGGCAGAGGTTTTTCCTCACTGGAATAGATACTTACTCTGGATATGGGTTTGCCTATCCTATATGCAATGCTTCTGCCAAGACTACCATCCGTGGATTCACAGAGTGCCTTGTCCGCCATCATGGTATTCCACACAGCATTGCCTCTGACCAAGGCACTCACTTTGCGGCTAAAGAAGTGCAGCAGCAGGCTCTTGCTCATGGAATTCACTCGTCTTACCATGTTCCCCATCATCCTACAGCAGCTGGATTGATAAAACGGTAGAAATGGACTTTTGAAGTCACAATTACAACACTAGCTAGGTGACAATAAATTGCAGGGCTGGGACAAAGTTCTCCAGAAAGCTGTGTATGCTCTGAATCAGTGTCCAATATATGACACTGTTTGTCTCATAGCCAGGATTCATGGGTAAAAAAATCAAGGGGTGGAAGTGGAAGTGGCACCACTCGCCATCACCCCTAGTGATCCACTAACAAAATTTTTCCTTCCTGTTCCCATGACATTACGTTCTGCTGGCCTAGAGGTCTTAGTTCCAGAGAGAGGAACACTGCCACCAGAAACACAACAACAATTCCGTTAAACTGAAAGTTAAGATTGTCACCTGGACACTTTGGGCTCCTTCAACAGGCTAAGAAAGGAGTTATAGTGTTGACTGGGGTGATTGACCTGGACTATCAAGATGGAATCAGTCTACTACTCCATAATGGAGGTAAGGAAGAGTGTGTATGGAATACGGGAGATCCACTTGGGTGTCTCCTAGTATTAGCATGCCCTGTGATTAAGGTCAATGGGAAACTACAACAGCCCAATTCAGGCAGGACTACAAATGACCTAGACCCCTCAGGAATGAAGGTTTGGGTCACTCTACCAGGAAAAAAAAACATGACCTGCTGAGGTGCTTGCTGAAGGCAGAGGGAATCCAGAATGGGTAGTTGAAGAAGGTAGTCATAGATACCAGCTACAACTACATGACCAGCTGCAGAAACGAGGACTGCACCTGTCATGAATGTTTCCTCCTTCTTTTGTTAAAAACAAGTTTGTGCATGTATACACTTGTACTAAGAAAATATCTTCATTCTATTTCCTTTTTCTTTAACATGTGACATAAGATTTATTGACTTCATATCAGCATTTAAGTATTGTTAACTTCATGTAATAGTATTTGGGTTGGGGATTGGTGTGTTTCTGATTGTACAAAGGATAGTTGTATTATGTTAGGTGTAATTATGAGCTTATTGTTCTTTGTATTTGAAGATTATGTATGGTATCAGGAGATGTGTGTGGGTTCAAGTTGACAAGGGGTGGACTTGTGATGGTTAATAATGAGCGTCAACTTAATTGGATTGAAAAAAGTATTGATCCTGGGTGTGTCTGTGAGGGTGTTGCCATAGGAGATTAATATTCGAGTCAGTGGGGTGGGGAAGGCAGACCCACCCTTAATCTGGTGGGCACAATCTATCAGCTGCCAGAAAATATAAAGCAGTCAGAAAAATGTGAAACGCAAGACTGGCCTAGCCTCCCAGCCTATGTCTGTCTCCCGTGCTGGATACTTCCTGCCCTCAAACACTGGACCCCAAATTCTTCAGTTTTGGGACTCAGACTGGCTCACCTTGCACCTCAGCTTGCAGACGGCCTATTGTGAGACTTCGTGATCATGTAAGTTAATACTTAATAAACTCCCCTTTATATATATACACACATACACACACACATATATGTATGTGTGTGTGTATAGATGCATATATGTATGGATATGTATACATATATGTATGTTTGTGTATATATATATACATATATGTGTGTGTGTGTGTGTATGTGTGTGTGTGTGTATATATATACATATCTCATTAGTTCTGTCCCTTTAAAGAACCCTGACTAATACAGTGTCTTTCAATGACCTGGAGATCTTAAGTCTGACAAAGTTCAATTCATCATTTTTTTTTCTTAATTGATGATTTGAATAACTCCAGTTTACAAAGAAGTTTTCCTAGGTTTTCTTCTAGAAGTTTTACAATTTTAGGTTTCACTTTTAGGTCTACAATTTATTTAAAATTAATTTTTCTTGATAGCATGAGGTGTCAGTCACAGTTCTGTTTTTGTCATTGCACATGGATACTCACTGTTCCTACGCTGTTTGATGAAAGGGCTCTTTCTTCCACTGTATTTCCTTGGCACATATTTCAAAGTCAGTTAACCACACGTGGGTTTGTTTCTGGACTCCATTCTGTTCCATTGATTTCTTTGTCCTCAACATCAACAGCACACTGTCTTGATTACTGAAGCTTTCTAATAAGTTGAAATCATGTAATGTAAATCCTCTAACTTTGTTCTTCATTCAATGTTTTTAGGCTCTAACTTATTCTAGGCCCTTTGCATTTCCATATGAATTTCAGAATCAGTTTGTCAGTTTCTACAAAAAAGCCCATTGTAATTTTCACTGGGATTAGGTTGAATCTGTAGCTCAATTTGGGGAGAACTGACATCTCAACAATATTGGGTCTCTTAATCTATGGTTACGGTGTAGCTCTCCATTTATTTAGGTCTTTGATTTCCCTCAACAATGTTTTTTTAGTTTTCAGATTATATGTATTTTTGTCATATTAGTCCTAAGTAGTTCATATTTTTGATGTGTTTCTAAGTGATATCAAGAGTTTAGTTTCAATTTCTGACAGTTTTTTGGGGCTGAGATGTCCTGTGAGCTTAGACGTGGGGCATGAGGGAGGGGCATACTCAGAGATGTCTTGGAGGTTTTCGGCCTGAGCAACTGGTAGAAAGATACTTCCTTCCTGATGCTGACCACACGGAGACTGGACATACATGATCTTATAATAATGGTTATGATACCTTTCATTGTCATTATTGCATAACTGAGCATGTCCCAAGTTCCAGGCACCGGATTCCCACCTTACATGCAATTTCTCCTCAGATCCTCACAAAAGCTCTATGAAATTGTTCCATGATTACTGTTTTGCAGAAGACACTGACGAGCTAGTAGATCAGCCAATTTCCCCCAAAGTTACCTAGCTCTTGAAAGAAAGCAGGCCTGGAACCCAGGGGTCAGCCTGTAGACGTGCACCACAGCCTCGTGCCTCTTTCTCCCAGGTGCAATGGAAGGCATGGCGTGACAGGTGGGATCAGTGGGTCCTTTTTCCACTCTGGCTGAGCTCACCTAGCTCAGGTGGACATACCTGGGGTCTCTTCTAGGCCATCTGCTTTCCAACAAAACACATGCCTGCCCCAGGATCTTGGGTTAGGACAGATCTCCCAGAGTATGGCTCAGGGACCCCCTAAAGTACCATGAGATGGTTGTAAGGCAGGCATAGACAAGCATTTTTTCTATCCAAAAGACTGAAGTTAATGACAAATACTAAGAATATTGTTGAGCAGATGATGTTAAAAAATCCTGAAGGTGGTATGGGAATGAGAAATATTTGGTGAACATTTGAATGACGAGGCAATGCCTCTGAGAGGGGAGAGAAGAAATGAGAAGGAAGTCACTATTCTCTTACCAGGCCCCGTATCATAAACTACATTTATACTAATAACCATCATCATCATTACCTCCTGAGCTCCTGCCCTGCACTATGAACTTGACACAGAGTTATCTCATTTTAACTTTCCAAGCAACTTATAAAGTCAGTAATTATTACTTCTGTTTTATGAAACAACAAGCATAGGAAAAGGCAGCTGAGGCTGAGGGTGTGCAAAGTCCCAAGAGCCTGGAGGTGCAGCAGAGGGTACTGTGAGAGCGACTGGCCTCCTGATGCTCTCTGCAAGAGGAGGAGGAGGAGGAGGAGGAGGAGGAAGGCTCTGCCCTGAGGGGCTCTGAGGCTGAGGCTGCCTCATGGAGGGGCCTGCGTGGCCTGTGCTCCCAGCAAGAATGAGCCTTGCTGTCGTGGGGGGCTGTTTCCTGTAGTAGTGAGCTCCTTGTTGCAGGAGGAATTCAAGCTGGCCTCTACGACACAAAGATTCTGGTGCATTTTGTTCTATTTTTCAAAAGCATATGAACCTTTTCTTCTTCCTTTGTGTTTCATTGTGAAGTGGGGAGAGCCAGCTGTTCTTGACATCCAAGGCTCCAGGGAGAGGCAGTTTGGATTTCATTCTGCCAGTGGCCCACCCTAAGGAACACAAGGCCTTAGATACTTGGTACTGCAGCTTCGGGATGGGGAGTAAACCTGGAGCCTTGACCAGGGTCTGCCACTGACCTGCTATGTGACCTTAGACAATCCCTTCCTTTCTCTGGACCCTGGCTTCCACATGTGCAAAGTGGCAGTGTTAGAGGGTCTATGTGTCTCCTGATGGCCAGAGACTCTGGAAAGTTATGTTTCAGGCATCTGTGTCCAGACAGCCTCTCTCCATCAGGCTCACAGCGTGGCTGGGAACAGGTATGCAGTGAATCCTTGTTAAATACTAGTGGATACATGAATGAAGAATGAATGAATGAATGAATGAATGAATGAATGAATGAATGAACAACCGCTTGGATGGATAGTTAAGATAAAGTCACCACACTGATTTTAGTGAAAATCCATTAGTGCTTAAAGCCTGGGCAAAGGCCACAGGGATGCAAAGTGTGTGCTGCATGATTTGGTGGCACATTCCACTTCCAAGTCATCATAGAGTTGTGTATTTATGGTGGTGCATTTCTGGCAAAAGGCAGTAAAATGTCGTGGACAAGTGGGGTCTCCATATGAACTGGTTTTGGGGCAGAGATCTCAAATCAGGATACAACAGTGTTCTTTGAGCCGTCAGGGTCTCGGGGGAAGGACGCAATTTGGAGGGTCTTCCTGTTTACTAAGAAAGTCATGAAGGTGCTTCAGGCAGCATCCAATAAGAGAACAATTGGAAACAACACAATCACATGTGAGCTTGCCCCCCCCCACACACACACACACCCTGATCCGGGTATGGGATGTGGATGTGCACCCAAGAACTTACTAAAGCAAAACTGATTTTAGCTTAGAGAGATTTGATTTTATGCTAAACAAATTTCATCAGGATTTTCATATGAAGAGCCTATTCCTCCCCATATGTGCCCTGCTTGGCTGCATTTTAATGTGGTTAAATCCAATCTTTGAGTTCTCTGTAGGCCCCATGACTGGGTTCTCAGGATACGACTCTCAGCTGCTGACTGAGTTTGGGGGAGGAAGTTGCTGTCACAGGGGCTTCCAGAGGACTGAACTTCTCTCCCAGGATCCCTGAGCTCAAAGGAATGGAGGAAGACCCGTGTGGGGTAGGGGCTGTGGTTCCCATGGGGTCGTCATGGAGGTACACAGAAAGCCCTGGAAACTTTGTCAGTGGCACAGAGAGCCCCACATGGTCCCTCCAAGAGCTTCTGCTGTTGAATTTCAGTTCATTGAATACAAGCAATTCGTGGGTCACACACTGAGTACTTATGCGTCTCCCAGGTCTGCTGACAAAGCACCATCCTTCCTGCGCCTAAGAGGTCCAGGGAGCAGGACGGCCAGACTTAGCAAACGCAAATGCAAGACACCTGGGAAAAGTTGAATCTCTGATGAGCAGCGACTACTTTGTAAGCATAAGTATGACCCAGTCTGGCCAGGCCTGTCCAGGTGGAGAGATGGGCACAGCTTTAGTGTGCGGCCCGCCTTGTGGGTGAACTCACGTCCCATAGGGACTCCAGCATGCCTGGATGCTGGTCTCAGGCAAGCACAGTGGTGCCCGAGATCCCTGATTTCCTGGGTACCCGCAGTGGGAAGGATGCCCATCAGTCACCCTGGGCTGCCCTTCCCTGGCATCTTAGAGGATGTGGAAAATGCAGAGAGGCCCGAGATGGGTGTTCCATGAGAGGACTTCTGCTGGGGGAGAGCGGGGCATGGCTGTTGTCTAGGAGCTGAGCTCAGAAGTGAAAAGTGAGTCGGCTATGGGGGTCTCTGACCCCAGAGGCTGGGGAAGCCCCTCACAGGCCATTTGTCCTGAGACTACGGGGTGGGCAGCAATGCCTGCCTCCATCCTCACCCCAGCCTGCTGCTGTCAGTGCTGGAGTTCCTCCAAACCCAGTGGGGACTCCGGGACCTGTGCTCCCTGGGAGAGGGTGACACATGCAGCCTGAGGCTTCTGCTCCCCATGAGCAGGCACAAAGTCTGTGGGCCTGGGGGAGCCTGAGAGCTGGACCTTCTTTCCTGGACATTTCTGAAGAAGCACAATTGAAGCGTGCCTGGCCTGCTCCAGCCTGGTTAGCCCTGGGCGCAGGGCCTGCCGGGTCTTGCGCCTGCTGTCCCGTGTTCTCTGTGTCCCAGGCTCAGGGTTCCTCCATCCCCAGCGCTCTGGCACAGGGACTGGCTGAGCAAGAAAAACACTGGTGAGTGAAGCAGCCAAGAGCTTGTGTCACAGCAGAATAGGCAGTCTGTTGTTTGCCTCATCCACTGTTATTTTATTTTATTATAAAATAAGAAGATATGGTATTACTCTCCCGAGGAGCCCCGAGGTAGATACCAGGATCCCATTTCACAGATGCAGAAGCTGCGGCCAAGGTTGGCGAAAGTGTGGAGCTGGGCCTGACGCTCAGGCAGCCTGGCCTCCTTCTTACCCACTCACTGTGCATATGCCTGTCCTCCTGTCTCGGCCTCTAGATACCATGCGGTGCTGGGACGGGTCCCCCAGTCCCCACTGGATTTGGCGTGCTGGTGAGGCTGGTGTCGGCATGGTCCTACTCCTGGGCCCCAGGCTGGCTGTGCCCCTGGCTTCTTCCCTGGCTACCTCAGCTGTGGGCCTGGGCACTGAGCCTGTTCTCTCCTCTCCCTGCACTCCAGGCCTCTGCCCTGGGCTCCCTCAACCACTGACAGCTGTCAGGAGCCCCAACCCTGCTGGCCAGACATCGTAGACCAGTTGGGTCAGCAGGCGACTCCTGTCATTGGAGGTGCCCAGAGCTTTTGGAGCCTGGGCCTCACTTGCCCCCGGCGCTTTCCTCTGCAGCTGCATCCATGCTTGACTGCCCCCTGCCCTCGCCTCCGGCAGTGGACTCTGCTTCCGACGCCTTGGGAGTCTATAGCAGGGCCACATCTGTGCGGGCCAAAGGGTGCATGTGCTGTCTCCAGGGTTTCGGTGCAGAGCGGCTTCCCTCCTCCCTGCAAAGTGAGCTAATCCTGGAGGACCCCACCGGAGCAGCCCAGCATGGAGCTGTCTCCTGCAGCCTCCCCAGCTCCTCCATGGGCGTTCTCACCTACAGCCTGTCCCTGATTCACAGATGCCTCTAAAGCTTCCAGCTTCTGACAACGGCGTTCACGGTTTCACCACAAACTCCCAAGCTCCTGGCTTCGTCCCCTGTCATTTCCTGGGCCTGGGGCATGACATTTACAGTTTCCTCTCATTAGTCTCACTTCTTCACTCCATTTTGCTTCACCCTGCCCATGGAAGGGCTGCTGCTTGACCTTGCCATCCCAGGACCACCTGTTCTGACATATCTGCCACCAAGACTCATTCATTCGTCTACATGTCCGTTTACTTGGCCGACTCTTGTGGGGCACCTTCTGGGAGCTGGCATGAGGAATGCAGCTCTGTGGGTGGGCGGCCACGTTTGCCAGCCTCACTTGCACTCACTCCATCCAGTAACCAGAGTCTACCCCACAGCCAGGAGCAGCAGCCTCATCTTGTGCTGCTCCTCATCAACCCCCTCAGCCTCATCCCTTGTACCCTTGTCCATTCTTCTTCACACCCCCAGCCTGACTCACCCTGCACCTTTGCCGATGCAGCCTGGTCTTCCTGCAAACCCATCTGTCTGTCTCAGCAGGTTCCAGGCCTGGCTCCAGGGCTACCTCCTTCAGCCAGTGCCATAGGCAGCTGAATTGTGTCCCTGGAGCGGTTCTATGTTGACATCCTAACCCCCAGTACCTCCAAATGTGACTGTACTTGGAGACAGTTGAAATGGGGTCATATGGGTGGGCCCTAATCCCATATGACTGGCATCCTTATAAGCGGAGATGAGGACAGAGATGTGCACAGAGGACAGCCGAGGTGAGGACGCAGGGAGAAGGTGGTCGACTGCAAACCAAGAGAAAGGCCTCAAAAGAAACCAACCCTGTGACACCTTGATCTTGGGCTTCCAGCCTCCAGAACTGTGAAGAAATGAATTTCTGTTTAATATTGTTATGGCAGCCCCACCCGACTGATAGAGCTGACTGTCCCCTCTGCCTTCCCTAGGGCCTGAGATGTCCATTTTCGCCGTTTCACCTCAAGTCACATTTGTTTGCAGACACCGCATCCCTAGGACCCCAGAAATAGGACCCAACACTGTCTCCTCATTTTCCCTGTGATTTGAGGGGAACAAGAGGCAAAAACACTTAAATGAAGGAGTTGAAGACAGCCTTTTGGCCAGCAGACCTTGTCAGCCCTGGGTAATGCTGTGATGTATTTTGAAAAATGCCAGCAGACTCAGCCTTGATATTTACGACCCTGCTTCTTGGCCTTCGTGGGGAGTGGTGCGCTCTGCTCTTAAATTTATGGTCCTTCAGTGCAGTCCCAGACCAACCAGGGGATTGCAAATGGGCTGTCTGCTAATAGCATGTGCAGACGGTGTGGGAGGTGGTGTGATCCTTGGCACTGGGGTCAGACACAAGCGTTTCTCACCCGGGGAGGGGTGCTCCGGACCTGAGAAGGGTCTCCTTCATCTTCTCCTTTGCAAAGCCTCAGAGTTTACAGAGGAATCAGAGTATCCTAACCATCTCTCACTATTTTTGACATGGCTGCACACCAGTTCTACTTTCTTAATATTTATCTTTTAATCAACTTGTTGCCCCCTGGAGGCCAGATGACCCACAGGGCATAAGACATGAAGTGCACATTCCTGCTATCCCTAGGCCCGGGCTAAATTAGGTGAGGACCCCCTTCAGGGCCTTTGCAGAGTTTGGAGACATGAGGAAGATCAGGATCCCCACCTGGCCCCTGGAAGGGAGATCTCTGAAAGAGGAATTGAAGCTTGCAAGCTTAATCTCCCCAAGTCCCTGTGTGTCCACCTGAGCTTGACTTTATTAAAAAGGCAGCTGGATTTCCTTTTGAGGAGCTCTGCAAATCTTGGAGTGAGGAGGAGACATTAGAGTGAGGGTGAGACCTCTGATGCCCAACGACCAATCCCAGAATAACCCAAGCACTAGAAGGTACTGGAATTCCTCAGAGGGGCACGAGTAACTAACCCACCTGCCATACATTTTCAGGTGGAAAACAAAAGTCACACAGCAGTGCAGGTTTCTCCAGGAAGAACTGCAGCTCAGAAGCGGAGTGTGGACCAGGGCCCTGGGAAGAGACTGCTGAGCCAAGAGCTGGCTGGAACCCCTGTCTGTTGCAGGCTGTGGAGATGGGGGTGGGTGTGTCACCAAAGCAGGTGTATCAACCCAGGCCATCCTCCCTGAGTCTGCCATGGGCAGCACCCACAGCCATGTCCTGTGGCTTAGAGGCTGAGCCTTCTTCACAGTGGCCCCTCACTTCTCAGGCCCCTACACTATGGGCAAGTAGGGGAAGAGCCAGTGTCCAAGATGGAAGATGGGTAGGGGCTGGGTAAGGCTGTGCAGGCGGATGTGCTTCCCTGAAGCCTTCCTGCCTTTCTCAGGACAGAAACACAAACACTTAGAAAGGCAGCATTGTAAGTGAAATAGAGTGGCAATTTAAAACTCAAGAGCCCTTCTGCATTTAGAACATAGTTGCTTTAATAAAATAAAGACAATACAATAATTTCCAGTAAGCAACCCCATCTCTTTTTTTTCAGTGCAATAGCCCTTAATAAGGTGAGTCATCTGTAATTTCGTGTGCAACTGGGCATCACCAAGTCATAGTTTCCAGAGTGCTGCTCAGCCCTCCGAGTGTGTGCGCTCATCTTTTTCATAGAATTCCCATGGGTCATGGAGAAGGTTGGGGTGTAGAGCTCTGAAGCAGAGGCCCTTCCTTGAGAGTTGTGGTGAGGGAGGCCCTGGGGGTTTCCTCTGTAGGCAGAGCTCAGGCCCCAGTCACCTCTGCCGCCCTCAGCCTGGCACTGCAGTGCCAGAGCCTCTGCTGCCTCTCTCTTCCTATCCATCTGCAGACCAGCAGAATATTCTCCCCTTCTCATCACCAACCAGGAGTTTAGTCTGGTTTCTTGGGAAGAGAAAGAAAAGACAAGAACGTTAGCGGGACAGGACGACTTGTCCTCGCCAGCACACAGGATATTGCAACTCTGGGACTCTATCCAGTGCCCAGCAGAGCTTGCCCCTGGCCTAATTTCTCCTGAGGCAGGGGAGGTAGTGGGAGGAATGGAGAAGGTTTCCACTTGGGGGAGGGGAGAGCATTTGAGCTGTGAGGGTGGTGGCTCCCACAGCACTGTGGGGAAGCTCAGGCCCCAGGGAGCAGGACGAGGCCCTGCCTCTCTCCAGTGCCTCCAGATGAGTCTCCTGTCCCGCCAGAGATATAGCTAGGACCAGGGCAGAACAAATGGCAAATTATCTGCAAAAAGTGCGGCTCTGGCCCTACCACCATGCCCACCCCACCCCACTCTACCCCACCCAGCATCTAAAACACTGTGTAGTGCCCCCACCAAGAACGCCGGAACAGCCCACGCCACGCCAGGGAGGGAAGAAGGAAGGCCAGCTTTGCAAGGTCAGCGACCCCTGAGGCTGCACCTCCCGGTGTGTACAAGGATGTTAATGACAGTAACCACCTCCATGGGTTACTGCGAGTCAAATAACGGGTATGAAGTGTCGGGACTGACGCTTGGCTATGCTACAGCAGCTAAGAGCCCTCAGAAGGCACTTTCTGTTAATGAAGGATAATCATCACACCAAATGTTACAGTCGGCAGTGGAACTCAGGGGAAAAGGCTCTCTTTAGGATAAAATTACAAAACAATAGACTTCTACCTCTTGGATTTCTTAATTAATGTATGGATATTCAAGAGCAAGATTGCAAGGGCATGTGTGAGTTAAAAGCAAAACAAACAACAACAAAACCCTGAAAAACATTTCCTGGGGCTCTACACGGCCACGCAGGCTGCATCCTGTGCTTGGTGGGGCCCGTCCTGGAGTGAGGTGGCCTCCTTGGCCAGGTGGCCTGGACTCAGAGCCACTGGGGCTTTCCTAGAGGTGGCTGCAGTGCCCTCTGCTGGAGACCCAGAGAAACAAGGCCACGCTTACCTGGACACGGCCAGAGCCGTCACCGCGGGGCTGGTTTTGCTGGGCTTCCCTGTCAAAGCAATGCTGACGTCCAGCTCTCGACTCAAGGCCAGGTTCTTCTCCCACTTGTGGCCTGTGTGGAGCATGGGAGAGAAGAGTTAGAACACCAGATCGGCTTCCCACATGCAGTGTGCATCTGCAACACAGGGCCACAAACACATACGCACATATTTATATTTGTGGTCAGCAACTTGTTAAATTGAGGGGGAAATATATTTAATCTTGGCCTGTGCTGTTGCAAAAAGGGCCGTCCCAATTTAATTTGCAGGCGGTGATAGTTACATGTGCTGACGTGCCGCGGTATCCATTGTGTACCAAATTGGATTTGTGTATTATTGCTTTCTAAATTGCATGCCTAGTTCAGCAAAATTGTTCATCAGTGTTTACTGGCTTTATGCTTAATAAGATGCCCCACAATACCTTGCTGCCAGGATGTAATGCAGCCAGTAATTGCCTAGTAAAAATAAATTACATAAAGTCGGCATTATCAACTTATCTTAATCCTCTCATGCCACAACCAATAATTAAATGCTGAGAACGTTTTTTCAAAAAATATAACTCAATGATTGTTACTTCACTCATTTTAATGACTGCATTTGGGGACAGACAGTAATTCCTTCAATGTGAAGGGTGAGATGGAGAGACGCCAGCTGGGTACGTCCCTGTGAGGCCACTTCCTTGGACTTAGGGTAGGAGAGATGATACAGCCCCCACTGTCCTGGGGTGACCACCCATGTGTGCACACAGGCCAAGTGCCAGGAAACGCATGAGGGGTCCAGGTGGGAGAAACCACCTCAAAGCACACCAGGCATTTGTACATTTGTGTACAAATCTAAACAACAAGCTTCTCCCAAGTATTTTTTGTGTACCAGATTGAGTCCAAATCTTTGAGGCAATTCCTGAAATAAATTGTACTCAACTGGGCTGGGCCTTGCTGCAAATGGCAAACAAATGAATTCCAAGCAGAAATTAGATTACATCTTCCCACAAATGCAGTATGCTTAATATCTTCACAGATCTCCTTTCTTGCCCCTTAAAACATTTGAGGGATGCAGTAATATACATGCCAAGAGGACACATATGCAAATATTCACGTGTCATGCCCAATACAGGTCCCTTTCCAACAAAGCAGTTTTGAGCAATATAAGAACAACATGCCTTTTTATTAAAGACCTCCAGCAGTTTAGGCTTGTAAATCTGCACATATTTCAGATTTGTTAACTCTAAACTTCAGCCCAACGTGATTATTTGAATATGTCCATGTCATCCTGTCATTTCACATTAATCTTCCCTTGAACTGTAATCACAATCTTGGCAGTCAATCCAATGGGGTGGCAGTGACTTTGGGGTAGACAGAGAGGAAGGATGTGGATCTGGGGCTCCCTGTCAGTCTAAGACCCCCTTAAGTAAGTTTCCTAAAGCCATCAGCTGCTGTGTCCAGAGAGAAAAATCTCTCAAAAGTCTGCAAAAATGGCAACAATGACCTGCATTTGGGGTAGATTCTTGTCTGTGGCTACTATTATTCTCTCATCAGTATTCTACTAGTTAGGATGCACAGGAAGTGTCTCCATTTGACAGAAGACCAGAGAAGTTGCTGTGACAGAGTTGGGTCTAGAACCTCGTTTCCTGCTTTTCACCCTGCTTCTCATTCACTAGACCCCATGACCAATGAGTGCAACTCACCACAACCTGCAAATCCAATGGCACTGCCAGAACCAACTGAATGGCTCTGAGGTGACTTTCATCCATCCATCCATCCATCCATCCATCCATCCATCCATCCATCCATCCATCCATCCATCCATCCATCCACCCACCCATCCATCCAGCATTCTTTCTCAGACATCCATTTATCAACCATAGGCTTAGCTAATGCCATTAGCTTACTGGGCCCCAGTAGCTTCAAAAGTGGGCATTTGAGTCCAAAACTAAAATGGTGTGCAGTCTCATGCAGGTGTACTAGAAAACTGCTTTGTAAGCAGGCTGGGGAATAAGAGCCTTTCCAAGTGGGAGCAGATATGGGAGGGAGCTTGGCCTCTGCTTTCCAAAGATGTGCTGAGTTCCTTAGAATGCACACACTTCTGTCCTTTCACACTGAGATAGGCTGACTCCTTGTGGTGGTCTCCAAGTACCCTAGAGAAACAGGACCTGCGAACTGATGCAGTTCTTAATCTGCATCTTTGTGATGTTATTGATCTTTTTGATGTTATTGTCCTGGCCCAGCCCAGATTGTCGACAAGGGTCCCCAGATGTTTTTATCTTGAAGGAAAGGACCCGTAATATAGAGCCTAGGATACACTAGTGGCTGAGCAAATGCCGGTGTGTGCTTGCATGAAGAAGAATCCACAAATGGGTGACTACATGAATCAAAGAGGTGTGGACTGTATTTTAGAAATGAATGAATTGCAAACCTCTACTCTCTTCAGAGGGCAGCCCTCTGAAATCTGGGAAATTCTCTCCTGTGGATGATCACAGGTTCTGGGATGCAGAGCAAACAGGGAGCTAACAGAAGCACTCAGGATGATAGAATTCTCACTTCATGAAAGCATGTTTGATTGTGAGTCCCAATAAAGATGTCCCAGTTCTGAGCCACAATCTTTTCTGAAGACTGAGCTGGAGGAGGTAATGATGGGGGTGGGGACTAGACAGCTGTGATGGACATGATGCGGTGACAGCTTTGATGGGAGGTTTTCACCTGTGTTCATTATGGAGGGGTTAGTGATGGTGGTTACATTCCAGTATCTATGGTTAGGTTATTCTGAGGCCGTTGTGGCTGTGATGGCAGCAGATGTGAGGATAGTCTGCTTGCTGGGTGACTTCGGGCAAGTCACTGAACCTCTCTGTGCCTCCCTAGGCCTCCCTAGGCTCTGCAGACCTGGGAGGAGCTGCAGCCCTTGGGCTGAGGTGGAGAGAGGGGAGGTGAGGAGGGCAGGGCAAGGCCAGGACAGCCACATCCCTAGCAGGTCAGGTACCTCTTGGGCTTGGAGGCTGAGCCGAGGGTTCCTCTCCTGCTGGCCGTCCAGGAACAGACATCTTCACATCTTCAGTCTTCCAAACCTGCCCCAAAAAAGCAAATGTCTTGGGCTGGGGAGATGATCTTGTCTGCAAGCTCGGAGTGGCCTAGTCAATTTCCTCACACCTAGGGGGGCCCTCAGGGAAGGGATGAAGACATGGCCCCCCTTTCACTTCTGATGTTAATTTACTGTCAGGTAAAAGGTTATTTAGGCTCTAGTTTCCTCATGCGGAGGTTTGGCCGATCACAGTTGCACCTTGAATGAGTTTACCCCACCCATGTCCCTAAGTGCATCTCATCTATCCCCCCACCACCCTTCACTTGCAGGGATGTGACTCTGCAACCAGTTTATTACCATTTTGCTCAACAAATGCCTTCTTGCCCATAATGCCACCACCTCTAGAGTTCTCCCTCACCCCTGGGCGGCTGGGCACCCTCATCTTGTGTCTGGCCCTTGGTGCTAAGCCTGCTTGTGGGAGCCCTGAGGCCAACTTACTCAAAATGGCTTCTCACTCACCGGGTCTGGATTTTATATCACCAAAGGGCAAGGACCAGCCTCCTCTCAAATGATTCCGTGAGCCCCATGCCAGGCTTGGCACAGCACTGGGCCAGTCTAGGAACTCAGTGACCACATTGAATGAATGAGCGCTAAGTGCACAGAAGACCCTCACTCATGCTTTGGGCGGGCCCAGGAGAGTAATATACCTGCAGCTCGGCCACCCCAGGCTCCTCTGGCTGTCCCACCGATGTGGGCCACACCCCACCAAGCCCAGACCAGCCCAGAATGCCCTGCTTTCTGCAGAGGCCACAGACAAAGTCCTCTGAGGGGACTGCCTGGGTGCCTTAGCTTGCATGGATGGATGGATGGATGGACGGATACATGGATGGATGAATGGATGGATGGATGGATGGATGGATGGATGGATGGATGAGTGGATGGGTGGATAGGGAGATGGATGGGTAGATGGATGGGTGGGTAGATGAGTAGAGAGATAAATGGGTTGGTGGGTAGATAAATTAGTGGATAGGTGGGCAAGCTCTGTTTGAATGGATGACACAAATATCTCCTTTTAGCACTGGAATATAATCTTTTGCATTTAACCATTCAACTTTTATGTGTTGTAACAGTGTTTATTTTAGTGTGTGCGTCTGTGTATGTGTGTGTGCATGTGTGTGTGTGTCTGTGTGTGTAATACTATATATATAATTTTATTTATTTACTCTTCCCTGGAAAGAACCTACAGCTTCATTTGCTGTAGGTACCTGTTCTGGAATGGTCTCAAATGCAACCTGCAGGTTTGGCCCCCTGGAGGAAGTCAGAAGAATGGAGATGAACACATTTCTTGTGTCATGTCCTCATTCTGCCCAAGACATACCTACCCGGACCATGCCGTCTTGACTCCCGGTGATGATGATCTGGCTTGTGTCCCAAGCTGGGCCCTCTATCAGGCAGCAGCAGGTTATGGCTCCTTCTGGGCCCCAGGCTGTGGTGATGCTGGCCAGGGGCTGTCCATTGACATTCCACAGGGACAAGTGTGCTCCCGCACAGGAGACAATGGTGCCCTGTGCAGTGAGAGCTGGCATCACTCTAAGCTGGAGTCACTGCCTGCCCATCAGCCACATACTCAGCTACCCAGTTGGTACACCCAAGTACCCTCAATTTGCCATGCTCTGAAGACCCCCAAGGTACCCCAAGACTTCTTTCCAGCTGACTTACAGGTCTGCTGTGTTTTCACACAGTTGTAAATTCTGGCTTCTTTTCATACTGCAGTCATGTGCTTGGATACTTCCTTCCTGGCAGAAGGCACCTGGCTCACCCTCAGGCTCCTCCCAGATCCCACTCCCCAGCCACACCCTGACTGCCACAGAAGATCCAGCCTGAAGGGCAGCCCTGGCTTTGGACACACAACTTATACCTGGTTGGCCAGCCCTGCCCCATAAAGAAGTTTTAGATGCCACCTGGTGGAGGGCAGGGTACAGAGGTTCCAATGACTGCACGTGGCTCATAAGCTTGTGCAATGTCCCTGAAGAGGGAATTTCTGAGGAGAAATTTCCCCATTGTATCTCCTGATATGCTCACATTTGAGTCTTTGCTCCTCAAGTCCTGTCTATTCTGTAGTGGCCACTGTCACCGAGGCCCTGGGGCCATCCCTTTGAGCCTTGCCCTAATCACAGAACAGATGTATGGGGCTCAGTGCCCCTCCATATCCCCCTGGGCTGGGATCCATTGTAGAATTTTCAGAATTGTTAGGGATGGTCTGTCTGAGGCCAGGGACCATGTCTGATACTTCTCTGCCCCACACCCAGCAAGCACAGACTGAAATCAGTTGGCTGCAGGACAACTTGTCCTGGTACCAGGCTTGTCTGGGATCTAGAGACACAATTCCTGATGGGTTTTATATTCTCCCAGGTGAAGGCTTCATGCCTTCTTCTATACATCAACCCATCCATCCATTCACCCACCATCTACCAATCCATTATCCATTTCATCCATCTTTCCATCCCTTTATCTGCTCATTTATCCATCCATCCATCCATCCACTCATCTATCCACCCATCCATCCACTCATCTATCCACCCATCCATCCATGTCTTCATCCATCCACCCATGCATCAACTGAGCTACGTCTCCATCCACCCACCCATTCACACTCCATCTACTCATCTAACATTGAATCCAGTTTTGAATTCAAGCCCACCTGGAGCACCACTTTCAGCAAAAATTGGAACCCAGGAAGCTCCTATATCATCCTTCCTCTTTTGAGCCCTCTGCCCATTTTATTTATGCCCTGGGCCCCTTAGGTTTTCTGTGAGCAGATGCAGAAACCTCTGCATCCTCAGGGAACCCCATATCCCATGACAGGGCTTTGGTCTGGAAGAAATTTCAAACCAATAAATTGATCTCCCTCATCTTTGTTAGCCAGTATGGAAGGACAGGCAGAGAAGCTTGCACTGCCATGAAGACCAAACACCTGCCAAGTCAACACTGATTTGAAGGTAAAGAGCTAAATGAGTCAGCCACATCTAGCAAAACCCTCACTAAAAACCAGTCTTTCTGCTGCAGCACCCTGGTGCCTGCAGCAGAGCAGACACCTCCCACTGTCCCCATCACCAGAGGGAGGAAAGTAAAGAAGCGGACATTGAAGCTAGACCTGGGTGCTGCACATGAGATCTACAGCGACTGTTCCACACACATGGGGCCCTCTCAACATTCTGGGGTGGCCAGAGTCTCTGTGTCTCTGGGCTTTCTCCTGAGTGTTGTACTCCATGCTACTGCGAAGGTGAGGACACGGACACTGAGAAACAGGAGCCTTACCGAGACATCGCTGATGGCGACGGCTGAGATGCCCTCCCGATGCATGGGCAGGCGGGTCACATGGGTGAGGTGGTCCAGGTCCCACAGGATACAGGTGCAGTCCTGGGAGCCGCTCACCAGGAGGCTGAAGGTGACTGACGCTGCCAGGCATGTGACAGCCTGTGTGTGTCCATACAAGGCCTGGGGACAGAGACTCACAGGTTAGGAGAAGGACCCTCAATTCAGCTACTTTGGAGAATTCTTCACCCTCCCTATACAGCTGGGCCCTAGATAAGGAAATGGAGATTCTGAGTGAGTCAGTGATTCCCAAGTCTGTTGTCTGTGCGGCTGGGGGTGTGTGCATGTGCGTGTCCATGACTAGCCTCTTCATTTCATTCATCTCAGGGGCAGAGGCTCTGCTGGGGAGAAACAACAATTTTTTTACTTATAACTCAACCAGAGACTAGCCACATCTGGATGTTTTGTGCTGCCCTACATCTGTCTTGAACCTGGGAGCAGTTCATGTCACTATTTTTTTTTGAGATGGAGTCTTGCTCTGTCGCCTAGGTTGGAGTGCAATGGCATGATCTCGGCTCACTGCAACCTCTGCCTCCCAGGTACAAGCAATTCTTTTGCCTCAGCCTCTCAAGTAGCTGGGATTACAGGCGCCTGCCACCACGCCTGGCTAATGTTTTGTATTTTTAGTGGAGATGGGGTTTTACCATGTTGGCCAGGCTGGTCTTGAACTCCTGACCTCAAGTGATCCACCTGCCTTGGCCTCCCAAGTGCTGGGATTACAAGTGTGAGCCACCACACCTGGCCAGTTCATGTTGCAATCAACATACAAAGCACTGTTGGCAAACTGTGGTGCCCACACCAGCAGGTTCAGTAGCAGCAGGTAGCCCGTTAGAATGCAAATTCTTGGGTTCTACCCCAAGTCTCCTGAATCAGAAACACTGGGGATGGGGCCCTGACATCTGAATTTTCACAAGCCCTCAGGGGATTCTCACATGTGCCCAACTTTGAGAGCCATCGCGGTAAGGGAACCTCAGAGGCACGTGCACTCTTGAACTAAACTGGGAAGAAGAAAAGGGGAGGTCACGTGGTCACCAAAAAGATGGGGCTTTTCAAGTCTAATAGGTCTGGATTCATAGCCACTGGGACACTTAGACTTCCTTGGTCTTGGCCCTCAGGTTTGGCTTGTGTGGAACGTGGCCTGACTCATGGATGGCTGTGTGTCCAGATCTGGCTGGAGGCTTTGTTCTCTGTGGACACTTTCCCAAGGGACTGAAATGGCCCACCACGTATGCTGGTACCCCCTGGCCAACTGCTGCAGGCAATGGTGTGGATTCCATCACCAGCACCCCAGAGCCTGGTGAGGCCCTGATCTGATCAGGCCCTGATCTGAGGTCCTCTGCTCACACGTGCTTGTCATCCCCTGGACTCAGCTGGAGGGGCACGGGGGTGGCATTCTGAAGCGTAATTGGCCTGGCTTACCAAGTGGTAAACCTCCACCTTCAGAACAGAGACAATCGCTCACTCATTTGGGTCAATGAGGCTAAGCGTCATTTTTCAAAGCTGTCACTTTGCCTGGTCATAGCAATGAAAGGTTCTGCCACAGGCTCCCGTTTGTCCTTACTGGATCCTAACGTGACGCCAACCAGATGGTGCTGGCAAGTTAATGGGTATGACCCACAGAAGAGTTGGGTCATCCTAGGAAAATGGCAACTGCCCAAGTGAACAGGGGAAAGCAGAGGAGTTGACAGGAACCTTCTGAATCTCTTGCCAGAATGAACTAAGTCTGATGACTCAGTTCTGACCGCAGGGGACACAGCAGTGCCAAAGAGCGCAGAGAAGGGAACCCAGGCGTAAGGCTCAGGATGTAGAGACAGGATCTCTGAGCCCCAGTGCCGGCACGTGTTGTTTACGAGTGGAACCAAGTCTGCCTGATCTTCCCAGGAAACAGCCTGGGTGCCTGGCACTGCCCACTTAGGTTAGGCTGGCTGCCTTCTGACCAGCCTGGAAACTCCAGCACCACAAGGCATCCAGCACCCACCATCTGCAAGAGCCGAAGAAATCAAAGAAGGAGAAAGCAGCTTCAAATGTATGCTCAAGGGGGGTTTGTTTTCTCAGAATAATACTTCTCTAAAAGGCCAATTAAAATAAGTTCATTATATCATCTCATACCTAACTACAGCAACAAAAAATGACAGCAACAAGAAAACCCCTGAAAATTATTCCCCATGCTGGTTACATTGCCATGAGACGGGTGCTCTTGATTGCTGGTGGTTATGATTAAGTCATAGAACTATTTTGGAAGGCACCGTGTCACTGCTCATAACTCTCCTCCTTGAAGTTTATCGTAAGAAAACAATCAGAAGCAAACAGCAACCTAGATATTTTCTGCAGCACTATTTAAAATAGTTAAAACTTGGAAACAACTTAATTGTCTAGTTTTAGAAGAAATGGTTTATTAAACTCTAGTGCACTGACATAACAAAACAATTGAAATGCAATTTTATGGAAATGGAATGATATGAAATGATTGAAATGTAAATTATAGAGAATGTAGAAAAATGGAAACAATCGGATAGACTGGGTGAAAATAGAATAAAATATCTACACACTGATCAGAAAGCTATAAATATGTAATATCTGAGGATGAAAGTATGCAAAAATGAAAACTTTTATAGGGGTGGTAGAGAATTGTCTTTGAAGCAAATTTAAAATTTCTCCTTAATGTTGCAATATCTTTACAAATAAAATACTTTTTGAACTGCCTATGAAGCTCATCAGTGATGACTTTCCTGTTCACAGGTCAAGAATGGACCCCTTCACTGAGCAGCCGTGGTTTGGGGAATCTGCAAGGCCACATTAGCCTTTACAGGTAAGTGATAAAGTGTTTTATTTTTAGAAAATAAGAGCATGTGGGATTCCCATATCTTTTCCTGTTGATTTGGAAGTAGGAGAGGATGATAAATTACATTTTTATGGGGTCGATACGAGGGTGTTTCTGTGCATTTTCACTGTTAAATGGGAGCTCGGAGGATGGTAGAAAAATCACCGCCCCAGTACCCGAAGGCCAGCCCCAGGGTCAGGTGGAACTGTGTACAGTCCCCAGGGCAAGCTGTAAATGGGCAACGGGGATACTGAGGAGAGAGGTCTCCAGTCTTTCATTTCCAGTCCCTTTGCTGAGATCAGGAACCACACCCAGTCGACTGACAACAGCAGTTGGTGAAGGTCACCTGCTTGTCGCCTGTATAGTTGCCTCTCAGTGGGTGCGGTGCCCCTGCATATATGTCAGCGCTCTCTCGCACTGCCCTATTCGTTCCTTCACCTCACATTTGCTGAGTTCTCATGCAGCACCCTCCATGCCCTGCATGGCACCAGGAGACAAGGATATGGTCTAGGGTGACAGAAGTGGCTTGAAAATTATCCAGAGAAACCCAGGGTCAGTTTCAGTGAAACATGTTCAATTTAGTAAATTTGGTCAGTGGTGATTTTTTTTTTTTTTTTTTTTTTTTTTTTTTTTTTT